>NW_004949109.1:2754870-2797057 GCF_000317375.1 Microtus ochrogaster | reverse complement strand
AAAAAAAACAGCAAAAAAAAAGGTGGGGAAACAAACACAGCTTGGTTGCTGATTTTATTTTTTTCTTTCAGGGCTGACATTTAAACAATAGACTCAGCTTACTATGCCCATCATGTTCTGATATTTTTTTAAGCTAATGTTTTCTGTCTTCATGGCCTGCTGCTTGCTAAATAGATAGAAGCAGCGTGTAAACAGTGACTGAGCTTTGGAGCCCCCTGATGAGGAAGGAAAGTGCTATTCTAATCATTATACAAGCCCTTTAGTCTAAGCAGAGATACAAGGTATTGTGCCTGACAGTTCACAGCCACGTAGCTGCAGTCCTGAGAATCTTTGAATCCTGCCTTCTGGATACACAAATGAGTGGCCCCTGCCCCCACTCCATACCCTGCATTCCCTGGTTGTCTTGTGTGTTGTAACCTTAACAGCTAGAATAAAAGCTCCCTTTCCTGAGAGGGGGTCACTTCTCTTTGCTAAAGGATGTTTGGGTCATTTCGAATATAAAGAAAAGCAGGATCAATATATTCCCATAGATTGTATAGGAATGCAATGTGTGCATAGCATTAACGGATTAACTTGTAGACAGTATTGACTGGGATTTCTAAAACTTGTTAGAATGCTGTGTGTCAGTGGGGAAAATAGAGAAGTTTTGCTTTCCTGGACTGTAGAAATGAAACCTGTCTGTCTTTCTGACTATCTTATTTTTGTAGTGCTTCAAGCACGCTAGGCAAATGCTCTACCCCTAAGTTAAACTCCCAGCCTAGCTCTGGAATATTTTAATCATCTTACTTGAAGAGAGAAAAGAAAAACAACACAATTCCCAAGAAGCGTTTTTCCCTTTTAGAGTTAGCTTGGAGGTCATCATGTTGGAGTGAGGGGAGTGAGTCTCTCTTTAGTCACTTAATGGGTTCTTAGCTTCCTTGATAAATCTGAAAATACTCAAATTAAAGCTCCCATGGTATTTAGTAACTATTCACTGGGATACAATGTCTCTGTCTTAAGCTAAACCAACAGTCACAGTATCTCGGCACCGTGGCAGCTTATTTCTTACACTGTAACTGTTGAAGGGAAATATTTTGGGCTTGATTGCTCTCCTTATGGTGGTTTACATGCTCACATTCCACCTTCCGGATAGGCTCTTACTGGCCTTTTGCAACTCTATTTCCAGTTGGTCAAGGTGGAAAGAAGGAGAAAGCCAGGCTGACAGAGACATACTTCTCTCTACATACTTTTATCAGGATCCATCATTTAATCACAGGTCACCCTAAGGTGGATGTTGTGCATTCTGGGAAATGAGGGCCTGCTGTCCTATAGCTTAGAATCCAGATACATGTAGGCAAGGAAGGGTAGCACCCACCAGGTTGAAGAGTTTGTGGAGAAGTAGATTTCAGTAAGGCCATCGGGCATGGATTTGGTTTGAGATACCCATGAAACATGTTAAACTCATAAGCCCAGTAGGATTGTGGAGTCACAGAAATGAATCATCATTTTGAAGAGATCATATCAGACCATGTCATGTAAGCAAATAAAGATGAAGATAAGAAAAGGTCACTGGAATTAACAGTATACTTACTGGGTGACCTTGGAGAGAGCAGTGGAGTGCAGGCATATGCTAGGGGGATGAAGGTGAAGAGGAAACAGGGAACTGGAGAAAGCAAATCCTTGGGTAAACCATAATATCCATTGCTCTTCTAGAACTTGTACTGCGAAAGGTGTGAGCTGGGATGGTATGGAGAAAGAGACAGGAGCCTGGTGGGAAGTGCAGAGGATGACATTTTCCTCTTGGTTTCTTCATTGACCCATTCATCATTCAGTAATGAGTTGTTTAATCTCTGAGTTTCCGTACTTACTAGAGATTGGTTTGCTGACTATTTTAAATTTTATTGCATTGTGGTCATCAAGGATACATGGAGTTATTTCCATCTTTCTGATTTTGTTAAGGTTCCTTTTGTGTTCCAAAATATAATATGGTCTATTTTAGAGAAGCTTCAATGGGCTGCTGAACATGTTGCAGATAACTGTTGAGTCCATTTATGTATGATGCCATTTACTTCTGATGTTCCTCTGCTTATTTTTTGTCCAGATGAAGAAAGTAGGGTATGCAAATCACTTATTATTAATGGATTGTTAGTCTGTGTCTGTAATATCAGTAGTACACTTTTTATGAAATTGAGTACATCAGGGATTAAAACACATATGTTTCAGATCATAATACCTTCTTGGTTAAACTTTCTTTTCTTTAGAATGAAGTGTCCTTTTAAATCTTTTCTGATTAGTTTTAGTTTGAAGTTTGTTTTGTCAGATATAGGATAACAACATCTGCTTGTTTCCTCACCCCATTTGACTAGAGTACTTTTGTCAATCGAAGGTAGCGCTGTTTTTAAAGCTGAGTTTCTTGTTGACAGCAAAAATGGATTCTGTTTCTTGATCCATTCAGGCAGTCTGTGTCATTTGATTGGAGAATTGAGGCCATGAATACTTATAGGTATTTTTGAAAGGTATGTGTTGATTGCAGTCATTGTATTGTTGTTTCATTGTTTTTGTTGTCAGTGGTAATTACAGCTTCATTTGTTACTTCTATAGTCTCTTGGCCATGTTCATTCCTCTTGTCAGCCTGAAGTATCCCTTCCAGTATTTTGTTAAAGGTTGATCTGCTGTATATAAATTTGTTAGTGTTCATATCATGGAAAATTTCTTTTTCCTTCAACTGTGACAGATAGTTTTCCTGAGTACATTAGTCTAGGTTGGCATTCATGGTGTTTAGGGACTTTGCTACATTGCTCCAAGCTTTCAAAGTATCCGTTAAGAAGTCAGTTTTGATTCTGATAGGTTTTTCTTTGTATGTGACCTGTATTTTTTCTCATGTAGCTTTCATAATCTTTGTTTGTTCTATATACTTTTAACTATGTTGTGGGAAGTTTTGTTTGTTGTTTTGTGTGTGTGTGTGTGTGTGTGTGTGTACACACACAAAAAAAAGTATATATTTGTTTTCTCCATTTGGTGTTCTGTGTGCATCTTGTATCTGTGTGGGTGTGTCTTTCCCTAGTTTAGGGACTTTTTTTCTATGTTCTTGTTGAAAATTTGGTCTCTGCCATTGGCCTGGGATTCTCTCCTTCATCTATCCCTGTAATTTGAAGTTTGATCTTTTCATGGTGTCCACATTTCTTGTGTATTATTTTCCTATGTTTTTAAACTTTTCATATTTTTGCTTATTTCATCCAGTTCCTCTATTTTATCTTTGAGTCCTGATATTCTGTCTTATGCTTGATTCATTCTACTTGTAAAATTTTCCCTTGAGTTTTCTAGTTGAGTTATTGAGTTTTCGATTCCATCTAGAATTATTGTCAGCATTTCTAACTCTTTATTAAATTTTGTCTTCAAATCCTGGATTGTCTTTGTCACTTTCATTATTTGTTTCCTTGAACATCACTCAGGCTTTTATTCTCTAAGTTTATTCTCTTTAAGTTTATTGAGTTGGTTGGTGTGTGTGTGTGTGTGTGTGTGTGTGTGTGTTCACTAAACTCCTTGAGTTCTTTGATGAAGTTTATGATTGCTCTTTTTAAATTCTGTGGTTTTGGGGGGGTTCATCTAGGTAATTCACACTGGCAAGCATTTCTGTAGGACTGGTGGATTTCAAGAGAATGCAGCCTTGGTCTTTCATATTGTTTGTATTTCTGTGATGATATCTGGAATTGTGGACTTCTTTGTTAATTCCATGTCTGATGTAATCACAACAAGTTATTACAGAACACAGATATTTAGCCATGTTCAGCCTGAAGGTTGGATATGGCTTAGGTAGAATGAAGTCTGGTAGACTCAGGAGAT
This sequence comes from Microtus ochrogaster, assembly GCF_000317375.1. Classification (NCBI taxonomy): domain Eukaryota; kingdom Metazoa; phylum Chordata; class Mammalia; order Rodentia; family Cricetidae; genus Microtus; species Microtus ochrogaster. Next base: position 2,793,235 of record NW_004949109.1, on the reverse strand, counting down.
GGGCTAGCATGCAACATATGTGTTCTGGTACTATCCTTGAGTTTGAGCGTAGATCTGGAGGGAGGGAGGGAGGATTGTGTGTTTTTCTACAACTAGACCCTGGTGCAAGATATGCAATACTTGGGTGGGTGGAAAGGTTGGAAATGGAACCTGAGAGGCCTGTTAGTTATTTATGTTTGGGTCCGTGCAAGCAGGCATACCTATAGTAAGCCAAGGAACTGCTTGTGGGACTCAAATAGACCTGGAAATCAGAAAGGGTATGTGAATGGGAAGATCAGGTGGAATTGTCCAACTCAACCTTCCTTTTAATACAGTTCCTCCTTTTTTAGTGACCCCCCAGGCTTCAAATTATTTACTTGCTACTTTATAACTGCAATTTTGCTATCATTATGAATCATAATATAAATACACGATATACAGGCTGTCTGAGATGAGAGACCTGTGAAAGGTTCGTTTGACCCCAGGGAAGTCATAACCCACAGGACTGAACTAGACTCTGGCATATAATATGCCAGACCTGCCTGGACAGAGAGGTGGGATGTGGTGCTTGAGGGGCCTGTAGATTGTCAAGAAGTTTAATTTTTAATGTCCATTTCCTTATTGCTGGTTTTAATGAGCTTACTATTTAAAAAAAAAACATAATCAAGGCAGTTTAATAAGTTTTGAGGTTCATTGTATTGAGTCCTGGGAGGATGTTAGAAGGGTTCTCTGGGAGTTAGGGAGAGAAGACTATGAAATTGTTGGTAGGAAATAGAAAGGAATTCTGAATTTAGGATTTCTTAGGAGCATTGAGAACCCTCTTGGAGTCTAAGGCATGATGGGAAGTGAATCCTGACGTTTGACAAGGTCCAGACTCTAGGGAGATGAGTCTCTTGGGAGCACTAGTCACACTGAAGGCAGCTAACGGCTCTGGTCAAGAGTTATTCGGGAGCATGCTAGGAAAGGCAGACCTGAGCAATGTAGAAATGGGAAGAAGTTTTAGCATCAATGGTGGCATTCTGCAGTGATTGAGCCAAAGATGGTGGAATCTTGGAAAGTAGCCTGGATCGTGGGACTTGGGCATTGTTTGGCAATGGGTAGTTGATGAGCTGAATTGCTCATAAGCAGTCTTTGAGATTATTTTGTGTGATTATTTTGTAGTTTTGTATATTTTGAAACTTTAAGGGGCAGAGAAATCTTTGTGGTGCTCTTTGGATACTCTCAACTTAGGTTATTTCCCTTTTGGCCAGTGGTGATTGTGGGAGAGATGGCAAAGCCAGATGTACACACGATTCACATCTACAGTTTTGCTGACTTAATGCATTGGCTTCCATTTGCTCTTCTGTTTCTCAGTACTTACAGAGTCTCTCTGCTGAAGGCACATGACCAAAGGCGGATATTCTTCTGAGTTGGTGTGCTGCCCCTTTGTACCGCATACAAAGTTGTGTGATCCATCAGAAAGAGATTGGGAAGGTAGAGGATGTCTGTGCTCAGACTGGGAAGTCACTGGGTAACTTAGAGGCGACTGTATTGGCATCTTCATCTTGGCAAGAGCACACAGTTTTAAGAAGCCATTGGAACCGTTCATAGACTTCACAGAATGGGTGTCACTTTCTGTCCTGGGTGTTTTCTATGCCATCCAGGCATTTGCCATTCAGGGCAAATGTTTTGATGCTTTTGTGGAAGTATCTGCAGTTTTTCCTTGTCAGGGGAAGATCTCCTGAGACCTAGACTTAATGGGACACACAGCTGTCAGCTGGCTCTTCTGGCAGATGCTGCCTCCAAGCGACACTGACACAGAGCCTTCTGCTACTGCTCATCGCCTTTGCAGATGGCCCATTGAGGAGTCATTGCCCACACCCCAGTTCCCAGCCCTGAGCTGCCAAGTGGCTGCACCATGCTCCCAAACAAGTGATGCGGTTCTCATGGAAGCACACATCTCTCCTTCAGCTGTGTTGCGCCAGTTATGCAGGAGGTGAGAGGTCAGGAGTGATGGGATGGGAGAAGAAGCTGATGAGGACTTGAAGTACTGCTTGCATTTCCCTAGGATAAATAAAAGCCAGAGCTATTTCCTTTGAATGTGAAGGAACTCCAGAGACCAATTTGGCCCCTTCAGAAATCATTTTACAATTCTGTACCTGATAAAGCTTGAAAAACTTAAAACTTATGACGTAGTCCTGAGTGCTGATTCAGATGATGTTTTACACAAAGTCTGATTTCTCAGTAGGTCTTTGAAGTATTCTTTGTAGAGGAAGTGGTTCGATTGGGCCCCAGATTGTGGTTAGTGTGGCATTGAAGTTCCACTGGGACAGAAAAAACTTTCTGGGGCAGCTCATATATGTTTATGTACAAGTTTGATCTCTTGGCCCATATCCAATATATCCAGTTGAAGGCCACCAAGCAAGAGTCTACTGGTGGTTAAAGTTTGTTCTGGTGTGATTTTTCAAGATGGTGTGTTGACTGGGGGGTTTCTGTCCTGTCCAGTTCCTGCAGTCGTTAAGTCCCAAAGAAATCACACAGAGGTCTACATTAGTTATAAACTGATTGGCCTATTAGCTCAGGTTTCTTATTAACTCTTATAACTTATATTAGCCCATTATTCTTGTCTATGTTAGCCATGTGGCTTGGTACCTTATTCAACAAGGCAATCATGTCTTGCTTCCTCTGTGGCTGCGTCATGATTGCAGAATGGGACTTCCTTCTTCCCTGAATTCTCCTGTTCTCATCGCACTACGTCTACTTGCTCCCTGCTTGTACTGCCTATACTTCCTGCCTGGCTACTGGCCAATCAGTATTTTATTAAAATACAATTGACAGGGTACAAACCATTGCCCCACAGCAATGGTGTGCACCTAAGTATTTCTATAAGGGCCAGTCTACACCATATAGGCTAATAAATCTAACATAAAGTAGCTAAAAATCTGTAGAATGTTAAATCCAGAGTGTTTGAGGTTCCCTCATTCCACCCTCTTGCTAATTTCTTTTGTACTCGGTCTTTCTTGCCTTCGAGGCATTTTTGTGTTCTAGGTGTTGCTCATGTCTAGGTGGTCCTGCACATAATAGACTTTGGTTCTTCCCAAGGATTTAGCAATCTGCTCAATCCATTTATCAAAAATTCAATTTGTTTCCTCTTAAAGTTTTATTTAGTATAAGACACCAATTGCGGTTTGGTGCTTTAGAAAGCTGTTTTGATGAGGCATGGTCTTAGTGTAGCATACGCTGGCCTTGAGCTGGCTGGAATCACAGGTGCAAAAGTGTGTACCATCCTGCTTGACTTTAGGCATTGATATTTTTGCAGAAGCATGATTACGTTCCTTTTATTGTTGCTTATTGTCCATTGTTTTGCATCTCCCTCCCATATTTTCATAAAAATAGTATTTCTGGAACATGGGCTTTGGGTGATGTTTGGCAATGAGTAATGGTTGGGATGAGCTGAACATCAGCAGTCTCTGAAATGGTAATATTTTGAAGTTTGGTATATTTAGAAGGGGCAACAAAATCTTCGAGGTGCTCTCTTGATATTTTCCATCTGGGTTCTGTCCGTTTCACTGAGTGATGGTAGCGGGAGGGATGGACAGATCCAGGGACTCACACCCACAAGTTTGCTTCCATTTGCTTCTCTGTTTCTTGGCGCTTACAAGGTCTCTATGCCGAAGAAATTGACTGTGTTCCGGCTGTTTTTGACCCTTCATAAATTAGACACTTTTCAGCTTTGGAAAGGAAGCCAGTGACATCGTATATTCCCTATTAGAACCACAACTATGTAGCTCCTTTAGAGCTGACAGTATAAAATGGGGAAGAGGGAGGTTGGGAAAGTTCAGTTGATAAAAATATGGTTAAGTGTGTGACTCCTGGGGCTGGTGAGATGGCTGAGCAGGTAAAGGCGTTTCTCACTAGGCCTGACCCCCCCGCCCCAAACACACACCGAGTTTTATCCCCGTATTCAACATGGTGGAAGAAGAGAACCCACCCCCATGAGTTGCCCTCTCGCCTCCACATGTGTGCCATGTCATGTGTGTTCATATGCATACATGGATGTTAACACACGAAATAAATGAATGTAAAAACAAATCGAGTTATAAAACCTGCTTCAATAGGTAAATATCCCAGTGTGGAGAGAGTTGGCTTCCATGATACCCAACTGTTACTAAACTTACCTCTTAAGCCCCTGTTGTTTAAGAATATTACACTGGGCTTCAAGCTTGAGCAAGCATCTTGTGGGATACAGGCCCACATGCCTTATTTTCTCAGAGTCTTTGTGCTTAAGAAGTAAATTTCATCTCCCACGGAGAGAGGGAGTAAGGAATCCCTTTGCTTGGAACAGCATGTCTTAATTTTTCTCACACTCTAGACCTCTAACTCCCTACCCTGTCCCCTTCACAGCTCACTTGCCCCATGGCTGTGGAGAGACTCTGCCATCTCCTCTAGTGCAAGGAGGAGTCCCATCCCTTGCCCCGACATTGAGCTTGCCAGGCCCGTCTGCCCTCCCCCCCCCTCAAAACGTGTTTTCATTATCCAGTCAAAGCCCTTGGGGGTGTCCACATTGTTTTGACTTCATGGAAATGATATCAACTCATAGTTAGCTCCCCAGGAGAAAGAGAAGGCAAAGAGGTGCAAACGCCACCGGTGGGAAAGTTTAAAGATGTCTAAAAATTAGTGTTTCTGATGCATTGAGGATGCTTGTGCTGGTGGCCTGCATTTGTCATTGTCATGCTCCATTGTCATGCAGGGACTTAATCAGTGCATATTGCCAGGGCTAAATTTATTTCCCTGTGTCCGCCTAGACAGATAATCTCTGTTCTCTGACGGTTCCATCTCAGGTACCTGTCTCAGACCTGAGTCTGAAGGGAAGGTGGAGGGGAGGGGTAAGGCCCCTTCTTGCTTTCTGCTCATTCTTCACGGAAGAAGAGGGAAAAATAGTATTTAAATATCTGTTTGCTTCTTCCTGGTAGGAACACACAGAAAGTCTTAGTTTAAATATTCCCACCCCCCAAATTCCAGAGTGGCCCAAGTGCTAGCAGCAGGAGGTGGGTCTTTAGGAATGATTATGTCTTGGGACGATTGTCTTGTCCATGAGGTTAAGGCCCTTGTGAATGGGTTGTTAATTGACCTGCCTTGTGCCAGAGGAAGCACAGCAAGTAGCCCCTTATCAGAGTACACACCAGCTATCCTTTCATGGACCTCCTAGCCTCTGAAATTATGAGAAAGAATTATTTTATTTTTACACATCACCTAGTTTAGGTTCTGAGTAAGAAATCACAGCCAGTGTAAATTTGTAGTACAGCTTTGAGAAGGATTCTGTGTTAGGGCAGACCGCTTCCCTGGCTGCTAAGGCAAGCCCTGTGTAAACATTAAGCATGGATATTAATGTGTTGCATGCATTTATACAAAGATTCCCTAAACACTAGGTTTGTGTTTAGTCTTTAAGGGAAAGAGTGCCTCCACTTTTGCTCTAAGTTACTCTGAAGGATGGAAGTCCCTTTTATTAAAGTATCTAAAGCATTTCCCTGAAATCAGGTTAAGGAAAAGGCTTAGAATGGTCAGATAAATTTGAACTTTCTTATTAAATAATGAGAGCTAGGGAACCCACTGCGTTCCTCTCTGTGCTCTGGTTGCTAGGAACCCTAATGAATGGGGGTTAGTTTGGTTCTGTTCTCCTTTGCTTGTTTTTGACTATACTGGAATACAGAAATAGCATTTTTTTAAAAAGAAAAAGCAATAAGCTATGCGTGTGCCTGGAGTGGTAAGTGTTGCTTCTCTACACCTTGGTGGATAAAGGGGAAATGAACTGACGTTTTCTGAATTCACTTTCTATTCCGGGACTGGGGTGTGCTCAGTGGTCAGTGTAGATCATGTGTATGTCTTGGGGTTGGATCTGGACAGCACTAACCAAACAACATTCCCTTCCAAACAGCTTTCTATTGCTTTTGTTGATCTTGCCACTTTTCTCTTGCTCTCCCAGTGTCATCTTCTTGTATTGTCCCCTTCTTGATGGATAAATTGCTCCTACACTCCATTGCTGGCGTACCTATCATTCCTTTCACTTGCTTATGAATTCCTTGAGGATTTCTTGTGTCCTCCAAAAAAAGCCTCACATATTTCAAGGGCCAAGTCTCAGTAACAGGGCTGCTAGGTAGCCTACAGGTGCCCAGTTACATCTTAAATAAAGAAATGCTTTCTAGTATATGTGCATTCAATGCAATAATTGGGATGTATTTGAATCCAAATTTCCTTAGGCTTCCTGTATTTGTATTTAAATTTGGTCATCTTTTCATCAAACATTGGACTGATTCTCTATTTAGCCATCATCAGACATGTCTTGTAGGTCTTTGTTTGCTATGAATGACAGTGGGCCAAAGGCATGACACACAGACATTAATTTAGTGTCCTTGGCATGTTTTGTTTTCCCCGCCAGTCTCTCTATTACGTGGGAATCAGGACCATCTTTGTGAATGACAGATAACAGACTCCAGGCAGATCTGATATGTGATAGACTTCTCAGTGTGAAAGTTGGTGTGCACATGCCCTATTACAATGCAATTCAGTACTCACAGGGCTCTCTGTGGATTCGAATAACTGAGAATAAATGTGTTTGAAGGGGATGGCTATCAGGAGATAATTGGGCTTTCAAACGTGAGAGATGATGATTTGGAAGTTGATAGGAATGGCCAAATGGCATCCTTACCCTATCTCAACCCACTGATTTCCCTGTAAACATGGCTGAATTCTCTCTTTAAAAAAAAAGAAAAGAAAAAAAAAGAGAATATTAAGGAGCCTGGTGGTACTGTTACTGTACAATACCAGGCAGTGACCTTGGAGTTAGCAGCTACTTAATGTCATATGAGATTTCAGAAGTAGTCAGTTGCTAAGTAATAGACCAGAAATGGAAAGACTGAATTCCTGCCCCACGCCTGCTGCTCATTTTCAGACAGTGCTGAGATAATCATGATGCTAATCTGGGCTTTGGGTTTTCTTTCCTTAAATGTAAAAGCACTCTTATGATGTGTTTCTAAAGCACTTAGGGATTGTGAAGATTTAATTCAAGACGGGATTGCAGCTTGGATAACAATCCTGCTCGATCCTGTTGTTCTGATTCAAGTGGGGTTGGCAATTGCTGACTTTGGAGAACAGTTTCTACAGCTCTGACAGGGACCTCTCACAACAGGCATAGGGACCTTGAAATATTTGCCATTGGTGGGAGAGAGGAGATTCGTGTGGTATTCTGAAACGATGTTTGCCTTATAACCATAAAAAATAAACCATATAAAGATCACTCTAGATTTCTTGCTTAATCCATTAATCAACATTAACAAACAGTTCTTAAGACAAAAATATAACAACCTTTATGGGTGATACTTAGGCATCATTATTGAGATGAAAGAACTTGAAATCTGTTTAGAGTAGGCCCAACATGGAATTGTTATCTGTTCCAAGGAAATACACAAGATTATGTGAAAGAAAATGTGTATAAAATTTTCCTTTAAATAGGAAGCCTATTAAGGAATTTGGACCTGCCTGGAAATTTCTGTATAATTGGTGTTGTGGAGTTTATTTTATCCCCTCTAAGGCTGATTTTGTTCTTTTTATTTATCTTGTAAGGTCCCCAATTTCTCCTTGGCTTTTATAATAGCTGTTGGGATGTAGGGCAACTGTCAGCAGTGTTTAGCATCACAGGGCTGTGGGTGACATTGGGTGACATCAATCAAAGCATCTGGTCATGGGGATGAGAGTTATTGAGTAGGCTTCATAACTTCTCTGAAAAGCAAGATAGTAAGCACAACTCATTGTCTAGTCTATTGAGAGTAGGCAGCTCCCTCGGAAATCTACGGTATATTGTGCAGATGGTGGGCTCTCGCACGTCACTTCTTAAAAGATAAAAATCAAAGCCAGAGAAGTGGCACCGAGCCTTCCATATTAAATTTAAGGCCTTTGAGGGTTTTTGTTGTTGCTGTCATGAAACGAGGGAGGGAACCAGATTTTAATATTCCAGATCACGTGGACCTGTGAAACCATGAGAGACACAAATAAGACAGAGAGGAGCGGAGGTGTGAGTGCGATTCTCCAAAAGTCCGGTGGGTTCTAGGTATGGGCTGTGGTGTTGTACTCAGTGTGATGTGGGTTGCAGTCTTAGAGGGCATGGAGTTGACAGGGTAGCAGAGCATCTGATACCTAGAGATAAGTATCATTGCCCACATATAGGACACAGTGCGGTGGGAGATGAAGCAGTATCTCTGGTTTCCAATGATGCCCAGAAGGGTGAGGTGTCCAAAGGGGCCTCGAATGGCTCCTGAGCACAGGTTGTGTGTTCACCGAGTATTATGCATTTTGTATATGTTGCCTGCTTTCATCAAGACTAGATATCAGAAAAATCAAGGTCAGAGGAGAAAGCTGTTTACCCAGGGCTCCCTAGCTAGCGAATGGGGAGCCAGGATACAAGCACATGCTTCCTGCTTGCCCAGCTGCACTCCTGAGTCCCAACTGAAATGAGAATCAGTGACCCCAAAGTGCCCAGTTCTGGGGTGGGCTTATTCCATGACACAGGCGGAATTCTTACAGGGAAGAGTTACGTCCTCGGGAGAGTGGAGAGGACATCAGGTTATGGTTTGCCACACGGAGTGATGGTTTCTCTGTTTACCTCTCCAGGTGGTTCTTGCCATCACTGTCTGAAATGACCAGCAATCGCAGAAAATGGAAGTTTTAAGTGTCAGAAAGCCTGGAATAGGTCAGACAGCTACTGTGGGGTTAAATTTAGCCTGTGAAGCTCTTCACTGGGGCCAGATGGGGTGGAACTGGAATCAGCGTCTGACTTCAGGAGTTAAGAAACTGGACACATTCCTGGGATCTGACTGAGCCAATGCACACACTCAAATGGAAGGAAATTGTGGCAGGGACGCCAGTCACTGGGCTGAGAACAGGCAGGGTGGGTACAGAAGAGATGATTCCTGGGTATTTAATGTTCATCTTGGGGTGGGGGCAGGTGCTGGTCCTCACAAAGATTTCAGACGGGAGACAGAAGCATACACCAAAAGGGAGAAGGAAGAGGTGGGCTGCCAAGTGCTTTAACAGCTGCTCCGCACATCCACAAAATGACTCTGCGGGAAAAAAAAAAAATTGTTCTATTTATTTGCCTTTTCCTTCCATATATCTTGCCAGCAACATTCATCAATATCTGTCATTTCCCAGGAGGCTTAGACATGTCTAGCAATTCATTCTCCTGAATTATATTTCAATACCCCAATGGAGGGAGGCCAGATTGCAGGCGTTAACTCTGACCTCTGCCCAGCGTCACTTAGCTGCTACCAGCGCTACCACCCACCTCCTCCAGGCCCTCGCTCACCCAGTCCTCCCAGGCAGTGCTGCCTGGTGTCTGTGGCCTGCTAAAGTGTCCTCCTTACAAAGGGCTCTATTTCACACGGCTTTGCAAACCCATTTCCAGTTGCCTCTTTGCCTTTGATCTGTGCAAACAGAGCTTGGAGCCAAACCAATAGTTTTTTTTTTTTTTAATAAGAATTTTTAATTCAAACAAGCACTGCCCAAGGGGAGTCTCCCTTGGTGTTGTAGGTAGAGTTGGGGAGTTGGTGGCCACGGTTGGGTGATGTTACAGAGTGGGAGAATTTGCTGGGTGTTACCTCAGCCAAGGGTAGTGATGGAGGTGAATCTTAGGAGCACAGCCTACCATGCCCTACTACATGCGTGCATTAACTGATTTGATCCTAGGATTAGACTGAGGGGTAATCATGGTAGATAAGAAGCACTGCTCTAAGTACAAGTTAAGGGAAAACAAACGGAAGGCCAAGTAAGTTTCCGTGTAAGTACCGTTTTGAGTTGCTCCCTTTACAAAGGCACTGTGGTGACGTTTTTACCCCTTTGTTGTCATCAGATGGCATGAGTACCAGGCTGGCTGTGTTAGACTGAGTGTGCAGAACCGTTGTGTCTTTGAAGTGCCTCACCGTCGTACCTGTGCCAGAAGTTGGTTTTGGTTTAGAGCTGAAGCTATGATTGGCCATGTCAGGGACAGCTTCAGACCGGCCTCCAGCACCTTGTGGTTATCCAGAGGCTTTGGTTTTCATGTTATAGGTCTATGTGTTCCGCTGCTTTCCCATAATTCTTAGCACTCTGTCAGCGTGGTCCTGGGCTTTAGCTCCTGTCTAAAACTTTTGTCATCTACCCAGTCTCTCTAGGTATGTGAAATTGTTAATTGTTGGCCTCCAATCCACCCACCACGCCACCCCCAGCGCCCCTTGCTCCCTGTGCTCTAAGCTTATTTCAAAGCATTTCTCTCACTTTGGTCTTTAGATTCTTATATTTATTAGTGTTGCCTATGACTACGTCAGATATAGTGTGCTGTTGGTGCTATTCCAGAAAGGAAAAGGAAGTATTTTCAGTGAATCCGAGTCACATGGCTAACGAAGGGAAGACCTCAGTGCCCTGTTAGGCCCAAGTCAGCTGTAACACCATCATCTGAAAATGTGTGCTCTTGTACCCAGTTTCCATTTTCTGTGGCAGCTGGAGACTGCTGGCGAGTGGGCAGTGATATCAAGGACTGCGCGGGTCAAGGCTGTGCTCTGGACTTCTCTCGTGTCAACAAAACAAAACAAAACACTGCACGATTTTTAAAAGGATTGAAAAGCAGCTCAGTATAGAAATAAGTGGAATTTAGCACTCTGGTCAATTGTCTGCTGGTTTCTCAAGTTGTATTTATGTATGCCATTAAGAAGAGTGATTTAGCAGAATTCTTGATGCTGTCTAGCCATTCCTTTGCAGGGAGGACAAGAAATTGGAAGGCAGTCAGCCATGTGAGCGGGAAGATGGAGGGAGTCATGTCCCCGTGTTGCTGTGGCGCTGCCGAGGATGGATAAAGGGTGGCTGTCATTGCAGTGGGGATGAGAGTCCTGACGACAAGGGAGCAAATGTTTAGGAGTGAGCAATGGGGTGTGGAGGAGGAATCCCTGGGTAATGATGGAAGATACCCAGGGCGGTGGCTGCCGAGTCATCGGTTCTGCCCAGACCCCGCCAGTGACTTGGCGTGGGCTTGAATCTTTCCCCTGAAGTTTGGAGAGCACTTAAAAGGTTCACTCCCTGCTTATGGCAGGAAGGGTGTGGGTTATTAAGTATAATTTGCTATAGGGGGAGTTGATGTGGATTGTGTAGCTATCTGCTTTAACAAAATCTGAGTATCTCATTGTGTTTTTTTTTAATATAAAAGATGCGAGGATTTTAGCTAAGCCAAAGAGACTTTTTAAATGTGTAGTGAAAGATACATAATGCGCTTCAACATTTTAAGTGCATAATTTCATCACATTAAATACATTTATACATTTATATCATTGTACAACCACTGCCACTATCCATCTCTGGAACAATCCCATCATTCCACACTGAAACTCCATATGAATTAAGCAAGGACTTCCCTCCCCTCCCCCAGACTCAGAAGCCATAGTTACAGTGTCTCAGTGAGCTGACTATTGCAGGTACGTTGTGGGAAGGGAGTCAAACAACATCTGACTAACTTATTTAATTTAGCATTATATCTTCATGGTTCATTTATGTCAGTGATTCTCAACCTATGAGTAACAACCCCTTTGGGGGTGGTCAAAGAGTGCTAAGTCACAGTGTCAACCAAGCCAAGCCATGAGCAGGGTAGCTCAGCTACATGGAGTGGGAGGAGGCCACACACAGGCCCGGGCAATGGCGTGGTTCTGGCCACATGGGCACCAGTTTGTAGTAGTGCCAGAGAGTTCCACAATAGCCTGGAGTGGAGTATACAAAGGTTTATTTATTTGGGGATAAACTCACGGTAAGGGTAGCGATCCTCAGTACTCTGCATGCACTGTGAACTGGAACTGAATCCTAAGGATGGTCCCCCTGCCTCCTCAAAAACACCAAGAGCAAGGCATTGGCCACCCTGCCCAGCTTCTGACTGTTCTTGGTGGGTGCCTTAGAGAGAGAGAAGCAGAGTACTAGAAGCCAGACTGAAGCAGTACTTTTTAAATGTAGTTTTCAGCCTTCTTTTCCCTTTTAGATCCTGGTTACAATCCTAAAGAAATAACCCCAAATGTAAGGCTATAGACTGATGGCTAGATCTATGAGGCCCTCCAGGTGGTATGGAACATTTTTAATGGAAACTCTCAAATCTAGTCAGGTACCATGATTCCCTGATGATAAAGGAGATCTCTCGAGGCTATATTTAATTCTTTATATGGCCATTCTGTTAAAATTATTGCTGAATTGGTGTTTTCCTGTTTCTGAGGGATAGTCCCACCTGTGGGGTGATTTGAAAACACATACGTATCTCATTCTGAAAGCATGCATATATAAATGGAGCTGCCTCTCCATTGTCTTGGAATTTAGGGCAGAAACAAAGAAAAGCCCCTTCCAAGAGAATCTTTGATACACAGCTTACCTAGAACCAGGGTATGGCCTGCATCTATGCTCAGTAATGTTTACTTTAATGTGAACCTTAGATGAGGGCAGGGCTCTGGCTCTCTCGGTTAAGTGGAGCGAGTTCCCATGGCCAACACAACTGCAGTAGTCCAAATGATGTAGCTAGACCTCAGTGCTTGAGACCTGTCAGGTTCTGGGATCAATCGGAGTCAACTGGTCCCAGCTTTAAAAATGGGCCTTTGGTTCGTGCCTCCACGCCCCTAGTTCTGCCTGTAGAGAATGGCCAAGGAGAGCTTTAGTGCACATCGTAGGGTTCTAGGAACTGGTTTTTCGAGAGCCTGGTGCTAATCACGATTCCAGTTGTGACAACAAGCTCCATTTGGTATTAAAATAAGCAGCCAGATTGCTAAGCAAGCTCACCTCTCCTACGACACGTTGGAAGTGGTATTATCCATTCATTTCCACCCCGTGCAGCTGAACAGTGCTGTTGACAGATGCTGATTTTCTTAAATCGTAGGCAGCAAATGATGCATGAATGTAACAGCAACACACTTTTTAGAAGCCCTTGATAGTCATCAGAAAGTAAATTTATATGAAGTTTGATGTGATCGCTCCTAGCTACAGCACTGTGTTAGTACCTTCTAATGATCGCCTTAGACCCATCTGTTACTCCCTCTTCCCTATTAACACTAAGAGGGGTCCAGGCAGGAAGGATGTATCCCATGTGTTGTATTAACAGACCGTCTAATTTGTAACATTTGTGTGTTTTGTTAGGATAAGACCTAGGCAAGAATAGTGACATCTGCGCTCTAACCTAGCCCATGACTTATAAACATTTCATTCTGTCAGTGCCTGTGTACTTACTAATTAATTTTTCTAGTATCATAACTTGATTTTCTTGTTTACTATAATCTGTATTGTATTCATTGTATGTAAAGCTGATTTGATTGAGTCTTGAACTCTGTAATGTATTTTCTGCTTTAGATTTACAACAAGCCTGTTGATTTTCCTCCACTTTACAAATGAGGAGCCTGAGGCTTGGAGAAGGTTATGGAATAAATAAACGAATCAGTTTTGGGGTTCAGCCATGAGACGCAGAAGTCTGACCTTCGTGTCACCCACAGCCAAAGTAGTTATTATTTACCATGGCTGCCGGTGGCCTTTACATCCTGTTAGGTTTAAAGAGAGTCTAAGATACGTGCACAGAAAGTGGCTGAGTAGTTATTAAATTTAAGTGTCGTCTTCTGGGTTAGGCCCTGTTGAGGTAGCAAAAAAATTGAAGGCAAACCTTTGTTCTTCAGAACGAGGTAAAATCTATGTATAAAGGCAGCAAATAAGGTGTGGAATTAGCTTTAATAGTGATGTCAGCAAAAGGCAAGGTAGCGCCTTTTCAGGTCTTATTGCCAGAAGCTTCTCCATATTTTCAAAAGCTCCTGGGAGCTTTAACAAGAGGCAGATTTTCAAAGGGAAGGGCAGCTCGTGTGAAAAAAGGACATTGGCTTTGGCCCCTCTTGGCATTCCTTCTGCTGTTAGTGGCTTCTGTCCAGTCCGGCTTTGCCTCAGTGTAATGATCTGAGATCTTCACAGATTAGCATCCCGTACAGAGGGTTAGCCAGGAGCTGTTGGCTCTGATGAGGAGGTCCTCATGGTTCCCCTTTGCTCTAATTTCCCGCCACCTCTTCCTGACTCTAGACATCTGGAACCATCACCAGTACCACTGTCACTTAGGAAATGTCAGTTGGACGGGTAGAAGGAATGTGTTTGGGACAGTTTGCTGGGCTATAATGGGGAACACATTTTTGATAAAACATCCAAAGCAAAGTTATAAAATTTTATGTACAGACACGGGATCATTCAGTACAACCCCATACACCGCCCAGTCACTGTAGCCGCAACACTTGGGGCTCTTTCCAGGCTTTCTCTATTTAGGCTTTCAAGTTGAACTAACAAAATGCACTGCCCGGCAGATCAGTTTCATTCTTCTTAAAACTATTGTTGTTGTTATTGAGTGTGTGCAAACATGCATGCGCGCCACAGCATACTTGTGGAGGTTAGAGAATAAGTCTGTGGAATAGGTTCTCTTCTCCCACCTTTTTTTTTTTTTTTTTTGTTTTTTCGAGACAGGGTTTCTCTGTGGCTTTGGAGCCTGTCCTGGAACTAGCTCTGTAGACCAGGCTGGTCTCGAACTCACAGAGATCCACCTGCCTCTGCCTCCCAAGTGCTGGGATTAAAGGTGTGCGCCACCATCGCCTGGCTTCTCCCACCTTTATATGGGTTCTGAGGACCAAACTTGATGTTGCTAGGCTTCCGAGGCAACCATTTCCTCCTACAGAGAGAATGATAATTTTGCTATTTCCATGAAAAAAAAGTTACTTATTTTAATGTTACTCAATATTGTGCCTTCTGTCTTAAGTGACCTGGTTAAGAACACAGCCAGCAGAGGGTATTTTATCACCGCTGTGGTGGAGGAGGAGGGCCATGCTTTGTGATGTATGAAGCTCAACAATTTGATAACACACAACTAGGAAGAACTGGATTTTTGAAGCCAAGTTTCTCTGATTCCAAGCCTTTTGCTTAGATAATTTTGTTCTTATTTTTCCAGGTGATGCACACTTACACACACACACACACACACACACACACACACACACACACTTATGAGTAGAACTCATTTTCTAAATTTATAACGTATGTCTACCTAAGCATATGTGATAACTATTTCCTTGCTTTAGAAGTGGGGCCCAGGGGCTAGCACAGTGATTTTGGCAGCTTGCTTGCTTGGCTGTGAGCCCTTGCCTAGCTACGGAACTCATCTACATTGGCAGTGGAGATGACAGTCTCTACCCACAAGGCTAGACTTGTAGACAAAGTTGCACCAAAGCCTTGCTGGATTGTAGGTTCCACTCACTGATATGCTTCCCGCTTAGACCAGGTCAGGTGTTACTTGGCTGGTCTAGTTAGGTTGTATCCCATCCATCTGCAGCTACTGAACATGTACCAAGGGCCATCCCCTTCCCAGGAACTGTAGGAACACAACTGAATAACCCTGTTTCCTATGTCTGGGATCTCAGGAACACACCAATAATTCCTTTTGACTACATGAAAAACCAATTTGTAAATTTTTTAAAGTGAGCTAAAATCTCTTTCTGTTATTAACAATCAGGTTTTCTAAGTGTTTGTATTCTTGGATTTAAAAAAGGCCTATCTTCAAAGAATGGCCCAGTAAGGATTCCCCACGCCACATTACTGTGCTGTCTAGTACTTTTTGCCTTCAGTAGCCCCTCTCTCCAAACCTGAAGGAAATGACGACATATGGTACAGGAAAAGACTTACGAACGTCCTTCCCCAATCCTGCCATTCAAATTGCTCAGCGAGTCAGTGTGGTTTGAAAAGGGAATAGCTTTCAGAGTTACGTCTGTGCTGTAAAGAACTGTGTCTTCACACTGTGTGAATGCTGTGTTCCTAAAGGCAGCCTGTGGCTTTCCTCTCAGTTCTCAGTGATGCCCTGCTTCTGGACCGGGGCGGTAGGTCCTAAAGCCTGTCTTAGTCGAGAGTCTAGCTTAGGTTTCAAGTTAAGGCAGGAGAAAAATTCCACGCTTCTGACTTTAAATGTAACATTCCTCCACAAAACCAATCAGATGCACAGAGGCCATTAATGATGTGTGAGTTGTCACTGGCGACCTTCGTCTTCTAGTTGTGTGATTGGTTGAGGAAAGTCATATTCTGGTGCCAGCAAAGTGGCTCCATGGATAAAGCACTTTTTGAGCAAGCCTCATGGCTTGAGTTCAAGCCTAGAACCCTTATAGAGGTGGGAAGTGAGAATAACCCTAGAGTGCTTGTCCCCTGACTACCATGGACACGCCATGGCTGGCATGTACCTGTACTCACACACAAAAATCAGTAAGTACTTTAAAAAGTCATGGTTTCTCCAGGCGGTGGTGGTGCGCACCATTAATCCCAGCACTTGGGAGGTAGAGGCAGGTGGATCTCTGTGAGTTTGAGGCCAGCCTGGTCTACAGAGTGAGACCTGAAAGCTACAGAGAAACCCTGTCTTGAAAGAGAAAAAAGCCACATTTTGTGTGTGTGGAGCTGATGAGTAGTGACTGACCAAAGTCGGTGTGATCCCATGTATTCAAGAAAGTCTATTTCATAGAAAGAAAGTGTAAAGGAAGGACACAGGCATGTCAGAGTGACTTTCTCTGCTGTCGTCCAGGTGAGTTTGTTCTCACATATGTACATTTCCTGGTTTTGAGTGATAAAAAGTAAAAAAGAACCTGAAAATATCTTTTCCATTATACTACTTAATGCTATAGCCAAGTGGGCAATATGTACGAAGTTACCCTCGGTAACTCTCCGTGGTTTATTCTAGCAGGTCCGTTTTAGAGACAGAGAAGCCAGTGTCCAGAGAGGATGACTAAATTGCACCCCCCCCAGCATCCTTTCCATCCAGCACAAGATGATGGCAGCGAGTCTCATTCATCCTTGGTTCTGTACTGTGCAATGAGTAAATGAGCTGCTTTGCAAAACAAGAAGCCATTTTCTCTTCCATGATTAAAATACTTTGAAATTCTGAAAGTACTTTAGTTAAATAAAGCATTAGATCTTTTAACCTAATGGTTGATGGGTGATACCCATAATGCTTAGCTTCTGTGGTTCCTGGAACCAGCATGAACCATGGTGATAGACTATGTACTATGTCACAGTCGTTTTTAACTGGTCAGATATGCCTGGTAGGTGCATGATTGAGAGAGGGAGCCTGCTTCCCTTCTGACCCAGGACAAGCAGCTCTGTGCTCTGCAGAGCCCACTGGAGCCTCACATGAGAGTCTCTCTGTTTATTCTCTCGTGTTTCTGGCAAGGGAATGGCACTCCTCTTTGCACCATTCAGTAACAGTCACGGTACTAGGAGTGAGGCAAAGTAGGTAAAATCAGACATTGCGTTTATTAAAGCACTGTTCCTTTGTTAATAGTCATGGGTGTTCTAACTTCATTCACTCAAAGAACTCAATCTCCTGTGTTGATAGCATGCTAGCCTGTGTCCTGAGAAACTACAGTGTGGATCTATCAGCTGGCTGACTTTTAAAAGCGTTTGTGTATGTGTGTGTGTGCAGGTGTGTGTGTGTATATATATGTGTGTGTGTTCAGGTGTGTGTATATGTATCTGTGTGTGCAGATGTGTGTATATATGTTTGTGTACAGGTTTGTATATATATATGTGTGTGTGTGTGTGTGCATGCATGCACAGATGCATGTGTATGTGTGTGTATGTGTGTCCAGGTGTGTATTACTGTATGTGTGTGTGTTTGTGTATGCATATTAGAGTAGAAGGTTGATGGAAATTGCACAGTGAACTTAGACTGACACTGATGTCCTGATTTATGCAAATGGATACCACTATGTATCCTATGGACACGGTTGGACAGCCACCTATACTTCCCCGGGAGAAGCTGGGGAAAGGGCCGCCAGCCCATTTCACCTTGAGAGAACTCCACCTCTTTTGTTGGTTACGACCTCCACTTTAAAGCCCCTTCCAGCTCGTTTTTGGTTTCCTTTCCATATTAGATTGACTTCTGACAGCATCACTTACACAGCACGTTTATTTTTGTGACGATGAGAGAGGACATTGTGTATTTACATATGTGTTCAAAACATTCTCGTGGCAATGAAGCCCCCTGCGTGCACCATATGATGTGATTTGCTTGGGTTTCAGTGGGAAGTCAGGGTCGGAACCAGCCGTGGTGTCTCCTGACTTAATGAAAACATTTCTCTCTGGTTGCTAGAAATCAGCATAGCTACTGAGCTTGGCAGAAAGGATGCAGAAGAGAGGTGGCTTGGAATTGTCCACTGTTTCCACACTGCACCCTGGGCCTGCTGCTTACTCTTTCTTTTCTACTCCAACAGGGAGGTACCTCCTTCCAAACCCTGTGGCAGGACAGGCGTGGCCTGCCTCAACCGAGACATCCAACCTCGTGCGCATGCGCAGCCAGGCTCTGGGCCAGTCAGCTCCATCCCTCACGGCCAGTTTGGTGAGTATCTTTTGTGTTGTTGGAGTTGCTCTGGCCATTATCTCCCTGGGATCTGTCAAGTGTAACCGGATTTGCACTTTCGTACACATAGCATTGGCCACAGTTTGGACAATGGGCATGTCTATGTCTCTGTATGCCAGTTTCTCCCTGCCCACCCCAAAATGTGGACTATTTCTACTTAGTTCTGTGTTGGTTCCCTTCACCATCCAAAAAGTAAAAATGTTTCTAGACTTTAAAAACTCCAAACAAACAATAGAAACATTTCTTAAAAATAAAAGAGTATGGAAAAGTCCAAGAGTAAGCAAAGCACAGGTGGGGCCAGTCTGTCCTTATCAGATCGCCTGCCCAGCATGCTTCATTGTTTTCCTGTATACATGTGTACGTGGTGTGCGAGCTTACTTATGTAGGCATGCATTGAGACTTCTGAGTGTACGGACATCATGTGTGTCCATCACAGCCCTTGCTGGCAATTGTCAGCTTGGGTAGTATTCTCACTGATACAATCCAGTGTCTGCTTAGCAGTCTGGTTCAGTTTTACCAGTGGGTTCGACTGTGTCCTTTGCCCTCGGCAGAGGCAGTGTGGCACCAGGCCTGTGGAGGTCTGGTCTCCATCTCTTTGCTCTTCTTTGATCTGGTGTGCTCCCGCAGCCTTGCTTCGTCTTTTCTTTTGTTGAAGAAAGTTTATAGCCATTTTTTTCATACTGTGCTCGTCTGCTGATCTCCCATGGCAAGATTCTGGTCCATGGCAAGACTCTGGTTTGCGTGTTCCTGTTCCAAGTTGAGAACTGGTGATGTGTCCTCAGGACATGTTTTTGACAGGTGCATGATGCCTCTCTGCCCCTCACGGTGCTGTTAATTTGGATACCCCCATCAAGGTGCTGCCTGGTTGTTCTGTAGTAGTTACCACTGACTTTCTCTCGCATGTACTAGCTGTCTGGGGAGCTAGGCTAGGCTACACAAACAGCTTCTTGCCAAAAACTTCCCCTGAATTCAGCATCTGTTGATGATTCTTGGAAGTATCATTCTTTTTTATGTTGATTAAAAATATCGAGGGCTAGGAATGGAGCCCTGTGATAGAGTACTTGCCTAGCATGTGGGATGTCCTGGATTTCATCCCCTGCACAGAAAAAAAAAAAGAGAGACTTTCCATGTTTACTAGGGAAAACATATTTATGTATTTGTTGCAAGCATAGACTTGAATTTCTTTTCATTTTTACTTTCCCAGTGTAACTTTTATTTTAGCCAATATGCTTAGAAATTTTTGTTTTCTTGCGGGACAACTTTTTAAAAATATGTGTGTGTGCACGCATGCCCATACATGGGCACATGTATGTGGTTTCACAAAAGTGGGTGTATATGTATATGCACATGTGTGAAGGCAAAAAATTGACATCGTTGTCTTTCTTGGTCACTCTCCACTTTGTTTATTAGTCAGAGTCTCTTGGTGAGCCTGAAATTCCACTGATTCCAGTTCTCATAGCTAACCAGCTTGCCCAGGGACCCCTGTTTCTGCCTCCCAAGTGTTGGGATTACAGTCAGCTGCCATGAATTCCTGTTCTGATATTTGAGTGACAATCACTATATCTGCTGAGTCTTTCCCCCCACTCCTTAGCAGATACTTACATATCTATTCTAACTTATGTAAAATCTTTCTGACTTGGTCGGGGGCTATGGCTCCATGGTAGAGTGCCTCCTTCGCTTGTGTGGGACCCTGGGTTTGTTCCTCTGCACCCAAACAAACAAAAACAAAACCACGAAACCATACAACAAAACAAAAAGTATATACAAGTTATTTTGGGGTCAGTGGTAAAGTTGTGTGGTATGATAATAGGTTTTTAAATATTTCTTACTGACAAAAATGTAAATAATGCATATAAATCAGTATGTTATGATAGTTTATAATTTTATTCACTGATGGGAACTTATATTGGCTATTTGGACGTGTTATAGCACATGGAGATGTAATTTTGGTCTAGACTCAAGTCCTGCTTTGGCATTAAAGAGATGTATAAACTTGGGTAAGTTTTAATTCCTCAAATCCCATCCACCTGATCAGTAACTGCAGAATGCAGACATGTTCAATGTTTGTGAAGCCCATTTGACTCTGAAATTTTCGGGTTTTTCAGAAAAATTAGCAATCTGAATGTATGGAATAATGATCTCCAGAGAAGATACAGAAACGGTAGTGGGGAGTCTCATCCTCCTCCTTCACCATTCCCTACTGCCCCCTTCCAACTGAATTGTTTTTTGGGGGGAATTTGTTAAAATATTATTTCTCTGTAGGGATTTACTTTTCTCAGACAAAAATACCTCACATTTATGATTGCACATTTTATGATTTTTGACAGTGTACTTGAAACAGTGTAGTCTTCACATTCGAATAATAATATTATGTATATGCTTCTTGTGAAATGTCAGTCATTCTGGTGAAAGCAGCTCTGCCCCAGATACTCTGACTACATAATGCTGTCTGTGATCACATGCCCAGACACCAACTGATGTTTCCGCTGCTCACATGCATCCCAAACAACCTGAAGTATCTGGGACCAGGACCCAAAGGTAAGAGATGTTCATAGATAGCATCAGAGGAATATCCACTAAAACTTGCCAGAGAACATTCTTAGCAAGGAATCATTTACATTACTAGCTGGTCCACCCACAAGCTTCATAAAGCTTCAAGTTGTGGTGTCTGAATGTGGCTAAATTTGGACACAGAGTATGTTTAAGCTGTTTGCTTTGGGGTTGTCAAGGTGTCCTGCTAGGCAGAGCCCCCATCTTGACTCCCTGGGTCTGTTATGGTATGCCTAGATCCCTGCCTCAGTATATCTCTGTGGTACACACTAAGATCTATTTGGTTGCCAGGGTCATTTGTGTGACTGCGTAGCTTACTGCCTTAAAGCTTAGCCTGTTCCATGTGTCTGTCATGTTTGGAGTGGGTTGGGTTTAAATTATTTTCGTTGATTAAGAGTAACAGCTTGACTAGAGAATGGTGCTGAGGAGGTGGGAATGGACAACCGTCAGACACCTCGTTTTCTTTCCCTTTAGTTTTCCTTCTTCCTTTTCATTTAATTGTTTTCCAAACGAGCAGAATTTGTGGGGCTGCTCTGTGCCGTGGAACATACCTCCCCATGCACTGCTCCTGCCTTCCTGGCCTCTGGCCTTATCTCTGGGATCCCCTTAGAGCTCTGAGCTCACTTTCCCAACCCCTTTAGAGTCAGTCGTGGTATACCTTTGAATACTTAAACCTCTCCTTGTGTGACTGGAAGCTTCTTGAGGACAGATTTACTAGATGACTTCATTTTCTGTTCCCTCCTGCCCTTAGCACCGTGCCTCCATGTAGGAGGCATTCAGTAAGTAGTAATGAAGTAACAGATACTTATTCATGGAAAAAAATGTCAGGTTTCTCTAGCCTCAAGGTCAAATGATGGTATGACTATGTACTGTGATTGGTGGGTTTAATGATATCATCCATCTAAAACCTCTGGCTTTGTTCTATGTGTATCTTATAATCGTGACTATCTTTAAAATCCATGTAACAGGCCAAATCCCAATTAGTGCATGTCAGCCACTCAAAAAAAACGATGACAAAATTGTAGCATGATTATCGTTGTCCACAATCAAGGGGTATTCATTAATCTGCTTTCATGTAGCTATGTAGTCATGGTCATTTAAATTTTTTATTGATTTTTCCCCCTAATAACTAAGTTGAAGAGAGATTTGTCAAGGTGTAGGAGAATCAGATAAAGATATTCAGAGTGGTTGTGCCCAAGTGACGGCACCACCTTTGATGTGACAAAATTCTGTCGCATCAAAGGAACTCGCATTTCACTATGGACCTTTTACCTGCGGTCTGAGAACATGCTAGTGAGATGTTAATGAAGGCTGTGTGATTTGGCGGGTATGAATTTTAGCAAATGCATGACCTGTAGTGTTTATAAAGCCATCGGCACATTTGAAGCTTCTGCTAACTACCTTCTCAAGGAGGAGATTAATTTCTAGCCCGAAGTGTCTAGTTTTCCTTGGCAATGCTAGATGTAGTTGTGTTCCCTCTCCCAGACACTTTGGGCATTTCAGATAAATGGCATGTTGCCAATTCATCCTAAGTAGCCTGGTAGCTGGCAGAATACATGCTCAGCCAGTGTCCGCCCGCTGGGACCCCAGCCGGGAGAGCTGATGAGGTGTCAGATGTATACTTCATATACATTAATCTGAAGGGGAAAACTCATTTTCCCATTTGCTGTCTCCATCTTTCTGTCCCTCCCCACACACATGGGTAGTTTATCAATGAAGTCATTGTCGTCAGGAGCTGGGGGATTTTTGCAGATGCTGCTTTCTGGCAGGAGAGATGGAAATTCCAGGAGGCAGAAGAAGGACTACTGGTCCTGCTTCAGTCCTGGTTGGAAAATACGGTTGTGAGCCTCAGTGACTGACGTTTCGAGATGGTGGATGTGGCCAATCATGAGAAACATTTACTGGTTTTGTACTTGCTGTAATGGATGGAGGAGGGACTTGGAAAATCGGGTACCTAGGTATCTCTCCAGTTGTATTGGACCTGAATTGCCTGCCTCATCTTTTGTGTTTATCTAAAGATTCCACTCACATTCTGTATCCCAGAGGTCTTCCTTGACCATCTGGCTGAAGGTGCTCCCTATGTTGCAAGATATATACCCCACAGCCTTAATATTCCTCTCTAACTTCACCACCTTCAAATATGCTGTATCATTTATTATTTTGTTTGTAGCCATGTGTCCATGGGGGAAGGGATCTGGGGATGCTAGTGTTGCTTCTTGCAAATGGCCTGTTATTTGTCTAGCTTCTATGACTATCCCATGTACCTTAACTCATCCTGCTTGTAGTAGTTAATGCTCTGCATGGCATCAGGAGTGATGGCAAGAAAACAGTGTATTCACGTGCAGTACGGACATGGTTTCGCCTGTAGTCGGTTGAGTGCCTGCAGGACCCAGGCTCGAGGAAGACTCACTCTGTGTCTATTACTCGGACGCCACTTCCACCAAGGCAAAGGTTGTTTTTCCTCTGTCCCTGGTACCGAGAATAGTGCAGGACTCATCATGGGAGCTCAGAGGATGTGCTGAATGCACCAAAGAAATCCCCTTTCCATGCATTTTGGTGCCCCAGAACTGAGTCTCGTGTGCTTGCTGTTTTTAGTCTGCCGTGTTTCGGTTTCTGTTGCGTCAGCATGCTGAGGCATTGCTCTTTAAGGCAGAGGGAAGCTCCTAGTGAACGTGCGTGTGGAAGCTAAGCGATAATTGTTCATTTGGAAGTGAGAGGAGAGGGAGGGCAGGGCAGTTCAGCACATACTATTCTAGGCCCAGTCCAGAGTTTCCCTTTTATTAGCTCTACATAGATTTGTATGGGCCTCAGGGTTTCCGTCTGTGGAATGGGGCTCAGGGCTGTCCTAACTTTAGACAGTTTTCATAGGGAGTAAATGAGTAGACTTTTGGGCAGAACTTTGTACTGTGCGTGTTGCTCGAGAAGTCTTCCTTCTTCCGTGTTTCTGTAGCTGCTGGGGAGTACGTGTCTTGGAGATGAGGCTGGGAACGAGGCTTAGCTGGATGGCACTATTAGAAAGAACAAAAACAAACTCATTCTCCAGATAATTAGGTATGGCCTTTCTGTCTGTGCGATTGGATTATCTCATTGTTTCTTTGTTTTTCACCTGTGCTCAAAACCAAATTAACAACCTGAGAGAGTTTTCCAGGCTACAAGGCATCTTTAAACAAGGACGGTGTTGTCAAGTGCTGCTCCTCAACTTCAAGCTTTTGAAGTTACGTGGTGAAATTCGGTTTCTTTGGTGATTCTCTTTTTTATATCATACCCATTTCCCTTAATGGAAAAATTGTATTTCATGATGTACTATAAATATTAAAACCAAACTATTTAAGCTGTAATATATGCTAAGAGCCTTAATGAATATTCATCTTTTCCATTTGCAAAAATGTATTGTGAGGAGTCTGGGAAAATTGACTAAACGTATGCAGAAATGGATTTCCCCTTTTAGGCTCATCCACAGTGTGGAGACAGGATGCCAGCGTCGATTTAGGGTGCAGTCTTTATTTACAGTCATTTAATATTATATCAATACTTCATTAGCCTCCTAGCTCAAAAACAAAAACCTGAACTGAAGTCTAATTAGTTAACTCCAAGAGCGCGCCTATTAAATATTGATGTAGGAGCGGTTTGAATGCCCTTGGATAAATTGCTTAACAAGTGTTGTGGAATACATCTCTGAATTAGCATTTTTCCTCAGCTGTTATGACTCAATTTAAAGGCTGCATAATATTCCAGCGCTTGGTCTTATCACAGCAAATCTTATTTAGATTATTTCTGTGCTTTTCCTACTGTTAATAATGGTGATACGTCCACTCCATTGTTCACCCCAGAGCATCTCCTGGGATAGATCCTTACAGCGGGATTATCAGGGCAAAACAGATAAGATTGTGAGGGTTTGTCTACCTTCTGTGGCATTGTTTATATATTAAGGTAGTGTATTGCATATACTCCTACCAGCTGTTAGTATGCGCTTAAAAAAATTAAAACGAACTTCTCTGCCTTGTTTAGCAAAGAATAATTATTCTTTTAAATATATGCATTTGCAAAGTCAATATAACTCTTAGGCGCACTGAATTCTTACACAAAATCAGCAGATGTAGCAAGTGTGAAAAAGCATTGTTCGTCCGTCCTTCCTTCCTTCCTTCCTTCCTTCCTTCCTTCCTTCCTTCCTTCCTTCCTTCCTTCCTATTTCCCCTGCATTCCCTAAATCAGCTTACCAGACCCTCTATCGGGAACCCGGATCGCTCCTGGGATCTAGGAATCGCTGAGTGTGATTACAGTATGTGTAGCTAAAGGCATTATATTCCACGGTTCAGAATTTTTTTTTTCATCTGGAAAGAAGTAATCTCAATTGTGAAACAGTGCCTTCAGCTGTGGACATTATAATCAGGGTCTCAGGAGTGCCTGTATTCCAAGAGTCATACATCTCACAGTTGTTACCCTCTGAGCGTGGTTCTGTTTATAGTGAAGGGAGGGATTTCCATAACTCAGTGCTGGAGTAGCAGTAGGGGGCCGTGAGCAGATTATTACAGGTCAGGCCTAATCCACAAAGATAAATCTCATTATGGGCTCACCTGGGCCCATCCACAGAGGAGCCCTCTAACATGAGTCCGTAAATCAAAACTCAGCTTAAACGTGGACTATCAAATCCTCACCGTGATCCAGCTGCTGCCTCTGTGAAGGGACGTTCTAGTGTGTACCCTTCATGCTAAGTGTACTTAGATGCCCACAGCGTCATCAGCACCCTGCATGGGAAGAGCACTGTAACTCAGCCTGTGAAGGGAGAAAGAATGCCATGTGTTGAGGAGTTACTATTTTCTGGGCTAAAATTGAACCTAGAATAGTCATTTAAAACCTCCCACGTCTTAAGTCTTTCCTCTCGTTCATCCTGAAAAAGATTCGAAAGCAATCCTTCTTGGTACGTGTGCTGTGCTTTCTCATTAGGACGGGCCGCCTGCTGGAGCAGCTCACTGTGTGGGTGTACCCGGACAGGCCGACCAACTGGGGACTTCCTGTTATCAAGGGCATTTGAGAAAGTTGCTGGGGGGGGGAGCGCTGCAGATTGGGATTGTGTCCATGTGCGTAGTCTATGACGGCTAAAGACAAGAAATGCATGTATGGCGGCTAAAGACAAGAAATGCATGTCCTCTTTTAATTGCTTACCTTTGTGGAGGGAAGTGAAAGCTATCAAGAAGAGCAGTGCTGCGAATGTGTGTGGGTACCAGGACCTGAACTTGTGTCCTCCGGAGGAACAGAAGATGCTCTTCACTGCTGAGCCATCTCTCTAGTCCCATTCTTTATTTTTTTCCTGTTGTTGTTGGTTTGGTTTGGTTTGGTTTGGTTTTTGCTTGGTGATGTGTGTTTGTTTTGTTTTTTTGAGACAGGGTTTCTCTGTGAAGCCCTGGGTATACTGGAACTCACTCTGTAGACCAGGATGTCCTCCAACTCAGAGACCCACCTGCCCATGCTTCCTGAGTGCTGGGATTAAGGGCATGCGCCACCACTCCCACCGCCTTTATTGCTTTTCTTTTTTCTTTTTTTTCCTCACAATTACATTTGCAATTTTATTTTAACATCAATTTTGTAATATTTCCTAAGTTTTAATCTTCTTTAAAGACTTTCACAAATTTCTTTTTTGTTGTTGTTGTTGTTGTTTTTTTTTTGTTTATCTGGTTTGTTTTTCGAGACAGGGTTTCTCAGTGTAGCCCTGGCTATCTGAAACTTGCTTGCTCTGTAGACAAGGCTGATCTCAAACTCGGATCTTTCTGCCTCTGCTTCCTGAATGCTGAGATGAAAGGTGTGCACCACCACCCCTGGCTGTTTATGTTCCTATTATGAGTACTGTTGTGATTTGTAAGCATAGAATACTGGATAATTATGATATCACATTATTTTTATAAAGGTATTTTTCTCTCCAATATGAATTTTTTTAATGTGCTCTAAGAATTGAACACTTAGTAAAAGATTTGTTACAAACACTTCTATGGCCAGTATAATGAGAAAAATCAGTAACTATATTCATCCTTGGTTTATTGGCACCTGAAGTGTCAATCTGTTTCTAGATTCTGAATGGCTGTATACTCTGTTATGTTCATTTGTCACTTAATAGACTATTACTGGGGCCCTACTATACAACTACCATTAAATTCTTTTTAGAAGTGATGTGGGCAAACAAACAAAAAGAAGTGATGTAGCATTGTTCTTGTTTCTGAAGAACTGTAAGGCTGTTTGAAAGAAGAATTCTGGGAAATTAGAGCTGCAGCAGCATCACTTACAGCTGGGAGAATTCGTGGAAGCCAAAGAACGACTCAGGCTGTGGGTTTCAGGAAACGCTTTGTGAGCACAACAGAGTGAGTAGGCAAGCCTCAAATCATGGTGGACCTATGGATCCCATGAGATAGGGATAGGGATAGGCAGAAGGGGTGGAAAGGGACAGGGACAACGTTGTTTCTTCTTATATGATGGTTTTAGTCAGGAGGCAGAGGACTACATGAAAACTCCAAGGCTCCTGGGTTGTGGCAATGGAGTGGGTTTCCCTGGAAAGCCAGAACGCCATCAGCATCCCACCTCCCAGCGTGAAGGATGCGCTTGTGTTGTGGCTGGAGCAGCTTTAACCAGCCAGTGGAGTGAGTTCTTTTTTATTTAGAAAGCCTCCAAGGATGGAAAGAGTGCTTTGTCTATGGTTAAAATATACTTCCGGGATATTTGTCTAAGGAAATTAAGTTTGTTTTGTTAGTAATGGTCTCTCAGATCTGCTGAGGTCTCTTCTTTGTAATCAGATACTAGGTGAATTTGCTTTCCTGTGAAGAACAGCCATGTGGTCCAGTCCACCTTGTTGTTTGTGTTCTTTTATTGGTCAGGGCACATCAGCCTCTATCTTTAACGACAATCACAAATGAAGCCTCGGGTGTGTGGCTGTGCAGAAGTATAGAGTCCTTCCTCGAGGTTTGTGAGCTCTGACCTCATCCTACGGATGGTGTTTGCTTCAAACTCTGCTGGGTCTACTGTCTGTATCCTCCTAACTTGGGCATTCATTCCTTCTATCGTTCGTCTATCTTACTTTGGATATGTACCTTTCTTGTGGTCTGACCTTCCATTAGAATTTGAATCGCTGTCTCGCAAAGACTGAGAACTGCAACTGCTTCTCCAGACACTGTTTTCAGTGTGTATTCACTACTCAGTAAGTAATAACTGGGCTCTAAAGCACCATGGGTCAACATAGATGTGTATATATAAATGTATAAATACCTCAAGAATCATTCTTTTTGTGAGAATTAGTAGAAACGGAACCACCATCCTGGCCATTCTATGCTTTAACCTGGCTTTTGAGGGCTGCTGTGGTTTGAATGTGAAATGTCCCCTGTAGTCTCTCGTGTTTGAACTCATGGTTCTCAGTGATGAATCTGTTTGGGGGAATTGAAGAACCTAGGAGGCAGAGCTTAGCTGGGATTAGTGGGTCACTGGGCAGGCATGGAGGATTGTAGCCTGGCTCCATTTCCCCAGTGTTCTTTCAGCTTCCTAGTTCTCCTATATTGTAAGGAGTAAGCCCTGTCCTAGGTGCCCACAGCCGGGGATGCAGCCATCTGCAGCCCTGCCTTCACCTTCATGAACTGTATCCCCTGACCTGTGATCAGACAGATAGACAAACAAAACAGCGGAAGTACCACTTCAGCCTCTCACTTCTCCGCCCTTCACTCGTTTCTGTTGGGTCATGAGAACAGAAGCTAACACAAAGACTTGACTTTCCATAGTAAACCCTGCCGGTGGAGACTGTCCTGGCTGGGCTAGGCCATGGGTAACCCTCTCCCCTTCCTCAGAGAGACCAGGATTGACAGTGACCTGATCTCAATTGTAATGTAATTTCGAACTTAATTATTGAATGCTAAGTGTAGTGGTGCATGTCTCTACATAATCCGATCTCTTGGGGAGGTGGGCAGTGGAGGTAGGTTTGTTCCGACCAGCCAGCCTAGCTGAGAGGGAAAGTTCTAGGCTCAGTGTGTGATAGGTCCTGGCTCAGAAAAAATAAGATAGAGAGCAATAGAGATTGACACCAACATGGACACACACACATACACAGGGGAACATACAATGAGAATGATGTTTGGGAGCGTGGGCTCCAGGGCCTGGCTCCCCGGGTTGAAATCTTATTGCACCACCTGCCAGATGCATGACCTTGACCGAGGAATTAACTCCTCCATGCCTCTCAATGACAGGAATATTAATAGCACTATTCTGTGTGGTTTTCTGGCATCAAGTGAGGCCATACATGCAAGAGCATCCATTTGTAGCATATAAAGGCACAGTCATGGGGTGGACAGGTGGGTCAGTGGTTGAGGGCATTAGCTGATTTCAGAGGACCTGGGTTCAGTTCCCAGTATCCATAGGGTGGTTTCAACCATCAGTCTCAGGATATCCAGTGCCTTCCTTTGGCTTCCACATATAAGGCACACATGTGGTACACAAACATACGTGCAGGCAAAACACCCATACACATAAAGGAAAAAAATAAAAAACACAGTCACTGTTGACTGTTACTATCTTCTTGAATAAGAGGAGTTATTTATTATATCAGGGAATTTTGTTTTTATTTTATTAAATGCATACTTAAGGTTTATGGTTAACTATATTTACAGTGATGACCATGGAAAGATATGCCCCTCTAAAATTGGTTTCAGAGAGCTGTATGTCTTCCATGTTTTCTTCAGGATAATTTGTAAGGCATAAAACTTACTGAGATCAGGAGTCCTGAAGAAGGAAGAGTGTCACTCAGGAGGCAGAGGCAGGCGGATCTCTGTGAGTTCGAGGCCAGCCTGGTCTACAGAGCTAGTTCCAGGACAGGCTCCAAAGCCACAGAGAAACCCTGCCTCGAAAAAAACCAAAAAAAAGAAGGAAGAGTGTGACATTTTTAACAATCAGTAAACCTGAAATTGACTAGGAGTTAAAAGGGAAAAATAAAATAAACCCAATTCATTCTTTTCATTCTTTTTAATGGATGACAGAAAAGTGTTAACCAGGATCCCAGTTCAGCCTTTTATTCACTTAAGTAGAAGAATGACTTCATAGACTCCTGCTGTCTTGTCAGCTGACGTCTTGCATAGCATCTGCATGGTGCATGTGCATTTGGATCTTTGAAACAGTCACATCTCTTTTACCAAAGATAATGCGATTATCTCTGGTTTTCCTTTACCTCGCCAGACTTTGCTGTTATTTGCCAGGTATAACATAATTAGAGGATACTTATTGGACCTCAGGTATTTTTTGTGGCCCACCCCACTGATAAAACATTCTTCAGTAGGAATTCCTAATATATGAATGTATTTGTAAGTGATATTCATGGAGCTGGCGAGATGGCTCCGCACATTAGCACAAGCATAATAGAAGGCAAAGACTGACTCCTGTAAGTTGTCCTTTGACCTCCACTTATGTGTTGTGGCGTGCACATGTATACATGTATGTGCACACATTAAAAGAATAATGCAAACCAATGCTATTCATGCACTTACAGATAATATTCAAAATATTTTGATATGCCTGAGACTCCCCACTAGCAACCTACCAGAGAAGACCTTAGTTGGAGGCTTTCAGGGGGGCTGTGAAGGCAGGAGTTTGCCAGGTGGCAACCATTTTGTTGCCAGGTCAAGGAGAAGGCTGAGTGTCCTGGGGTAGGTGAAGAGGGAGAATGGATATACATGGAAGGCTTAAAGTTATTCACATACCTGGGAGGAACGACACTAGCCATCATCGCTGATGCATGTCAGCCAAGTTACAGCGCGAACACCGATATGCAATGTCTAAAATCAATGACAATAAATAAGGAGATTAAAAGTTAGGAACTGGGACCAGTGAAAGGTTTAGTTGATAAAGCCCCCTCCTGACAATCCTGACGACCTGAATTTTTAACCTCTTCATGTCTAGCCTCATTACTGAAAAGAGGTTTGAATGGCATGAAGCCAAACCCGCCTATTCTTTTGAAGAGGTGAATTTAAATTCATATTTAAATAGAAAGAAAAAACATTTTTGTTACACTTGTCATTATCTGCCACTAACCTGCCACAAGTGTCAACGGCTATTGTGAGAACTGCTGCGTAGCTAATTATGTTGATTAGAATGTATCACAGCCCTAAATGTGTGTATTCAAACATCAGGCCATCACTGTTTCGTTTTGCTTTTCCTGATGTAAGAGATGTATTTGTTGCCTGAGAAGCTGCAGAATACTAGCTAAGATAACAAATTATCGCTGGCAAATAAAGCTGGAAATTCACTCTAATTGGTTAGCTATGTAAAAGGAAGTAAGACAGTATTGGTGCGTTAGGCATGGAAGTCAGGACCGTTGCTTATGAAAAGCCTCGGTTTGGGCCTTTTCATTTAAATAAGCCTTCTTCTTGCAATTAATATTATCGTTTGGTTTATGGCCCTCCAAAGTATATCCCCCTTCAGCATTTCTTGGCATTCTAACTTTGCTTTCTTATACATGTTATGAAATTTGCAATTTAGATTTTAATTTGATTTTCATTCTTTAAAACGCCATTTTTCATGTGTTTCATTTTTATTTAAAGCTTGCTTCTCTTGGTATTCATGGAGGCTAGGCATAAACAAACTACTAGGAAAAAAATTAAGCTATTAACTGAACTCAGGACGTAAACCATTTTAATAGGAATTTCACATAACTAAACTAAGTATTTGAGAGCCCGGGCACAGAATTACAGCTCTGTGGAAACAAACTTTATGGTACAAGGTGTACCTGATTTACCTTCGGCTCTAGTGATTTGAAAATACAGCATTTGTGTGGTTGGCTCTAAATCCTCACCCCGCCTTGTATGCATGAAGTGTTAAATATGGCTCTGAAGATTTTAGATTTATGCTGAGCTTGGTGTTTTAGAGTTCTGGATTCCCCGCCCCCCATAGAAGATATCAGTGTGAGTGGCCAAATTGTAATTTGAGTGAATGTTGGGGGAGGGGGTTCAGTGGATCTCCAGCTGCGACCTCCCAGCACCGTACCTGGTACCTGTCGTGGTCATCCTCAATGGCTCAGTTTCCCTCCCTCAGTTCCATGGACTCGTGGTCTGGCTTGTGTGTGGTTTTCTCTGAAGAGAAGACCATTTCCTGTTGGCTTTGTTCTGTACATTTCAGAGGGTGGTCTCCGATAGCCTTCCTTTTTGTTTGGAATGAGTGAGCTTATTAAATATATAACAAATAAAAGAACGAATAGAAAGTGACCGACAGATAGGAAAACATCCACTCAGGCACTCAGGACATCCAGCAGAAACCAGCTTGGGAGCTAAGGCAGCCAGCGGTTGTTCCCAGTTGAGCTTTCTTGCCATGGATGACCTTCCCATGGCCCAATTTTCCTACTGCAGACACCTTTATATCCCAGACTGAAAGCGCAACTCCTGTTGGACCTGGTTCACCTTCGAGGAGTTCTCAGGGGCACTACAGTTGAATGTTCTGCTGTTCTCTTTCCTCCCTGTCACAGGATTGGGTGGGGTCAGCCCATCCCCAGAAAGGGAGCCTTAGAGGACACGTTGTTGTAATGCTGGGGTCTGAAATAAGTGGAGCCATCCCCCTTCCACAGCCAGACCCTCAGTGAGCAGATAGCTGGCAGTTGATCTGTATTATGTCTGTTACGCCATCCTTTTCGGTTCTTCCAATGGTTGCCTATGACATCACCACTGTCTAATTGTCTTGCATTTATTAGGTTCTACCTAGTTGCCTGCTGAGATTTTTTTTTTTCCAGGAGCTACTTTCATTCTTAATGCACAGGCTCTTTGTCTTGCTTTACTTGGTAGCTGTACTCTAAAACAAAGTGACGTTGAAGAAGGCTGGCCTGTTTGAGGTTGGGAAGCTTTGTTTGCACTAGATGCTGGCAATGACATTTCTTCTCTGTGAAAGTTTGGAGAATTATTACTTAACCTCGTGGAGTCCTGGTGTGGATATGGATAATCGTGACATCATCGTTGTCCACTGCAGAATAAACCATACCATAACAGACTGCCAAGTACTGGTGTTCCTTGCGTAGTTCTCAGTATACTTGACTGTTTCTGGGTTCTCTATTGCATGACTGATCCCTCTGTCTGACTCTGTGTCACACATTTTTAATTACTGGGATCTCATGTCAAGTCTTAATGCCTGTTTAAGCAAGGTCCCCTAGGTCACAGTAGCTCCTTGGCGTGTAGGGCCTCGTGGCACTTTTACTTTCTGTATAAATTTACTTGTGAAATTCTGTGTGTTGATTGGGATTTTGATTAAAATTACATTAAATCTGTAGATCAATTTGGGAAAATTGACATTTTTATGATGTTGAGTTTTACTATTCTAGAACATGGTATATTGCTCTATTAACTTAGGACTTCTTTAGTGTTTTTCAATAAGGTTTATTTTTTTTTCTAGAGTTTGTATACTCTTTGTTAAGCTTGCCCTTGGGGACTTTAAATAATATCCTTTACAAATAAATATTTTCACCTGTTTGCTAAAGTATCAGGGTAATTTAATCAGCTTCAAGATGCTGCTTTTGAAGTTAATTAAACCTCGTAATTTTCAGTTATTATCTGTAGGTTAGGCATAGAGTCATAGACACTTATAACTAGCATTTTTATATTTTCCAGTCTTTAAATAGACTTTTCTCCTTTTCTTAATTAGGGCCTGCTGGACTGAGTTGCACAGGAGCGGTGGTAGAACACGTCCTTGTCTTTATCGTAAACTCAGTGCCCCCATCATTTCATGCCAGCAATGGGGAATGCCGTGGTCTGTGGGAGAGCGAGCTCTTTATCATGTAGACAATACCCCTTTTCCTCTTGGCTTTGATTTTTAAAATTATCCCGAATTCTAGACTGAGGTTGTGGCTCAGGTATAGAACCCTTATTCAGTATGCTTAGGACCCTGGGTTTGGTGCCCAATACAATCATAAAATTCTTTGAAGCTACCAAATGCTTCATTTAAGATAATGTTAAAAAAATCATTAATTTCACATTCTTGAGGAAAAATGCCAAATTGACTTAAAGCAGTATTTTGTTTAGGATTTTTCCATCGTTTTGTAAATGATATTAACTTGCACTCTTTTTGGTTTTAATATCAAGGCAAACCCCCTGAACAAATTAGGAGTGTCTATCATCCAGTTGTCTTGGCTGTAATGTTGTGTAACCAGTCCGTGTTTGAGAGGCAGGCCTCGGAATGGCCGGCTGTGCCTAGGCATAACAGCTGTAGCTGCCTGTGCTTTGAGCTCTGGACCTTTGGCCTGGGTGGCTTGTGTCCATATTGCAGGTTAGTCATGTCTCTGTATACATCTTCTCTGGGTTCCTGGCTGAAGGACACAGACCTGCATATGGCTCACCTTATTCAGGAGGCAGACACTCTTCCCTGACTACTAAACGTGGAGTTGTCACAGGGCCACTTCTCCTGATGACCAGAGCAGGGCCTATAGTCAGACATCAGTGGGGAATGGAGGGAGGAGTAGTTATGAACAATAATTTTATCTTCATGGAGTAAGTTCCTTCATTTTATATTTTTATATTTGTCTTCTTGTCTTCTGAATGTTGTCTAGAGTTGTCAGATTTGGGATTATTTGACAAATCGGACGTTCTTAGTAATAAGACCCTATTTTAACATTTTTCTTAGGTTTGGCATTTTGTGATTCTGTGTGTATTTAATAGTTTATCTTATTTTCACATCTGTTTTCTGGGTAGTATCTGATATTTTGAGGCCTTTTTCAGTCTTTTGTTTGAGATGAGTGTTGCTGTAGCCCTGGCTACCCTGAGACTTGATTTGTAGACCAGGCTGGCCTCAAACTTACAGAGATCTTCTGCCTTTTCCTCCAGAGTACTGGATGTAACAGCTTGCACCACCAGGAGACCAGACTCTTTTTTTATTATTAATGTTATTTAGTATCATCTTTTCCATCACATTTTTGCTGACTTTGTCAGTGGTTTTTCTATTCTTTTCCAGTGGTCTTTGAGTTGATGTGATGCTTAAGATGGAATTTTTCTTCCTTGATTTTAAGAATTTTCTTTACTCTTATCCTTGCATGTTGGCTTTAGCATTTAGGGGCTTATTTAGTTTTTTTAAGGAATAAAGAGCATTTCCACTTTTTATTCCTCCAGCTGGCCATTCAATTATTACAGCATAATTATTCCACAGTTTTTCCCTCTGTAATCTCTAACACCACTTTTAGCCTATGCTGAATTCCCGATTGTATGTTTTCCCTTTAATTTGGACGTCTTCCTGTATTTGTACCACATCATCCAGTTTCTTGGCTCCTGTTATGTGCACCATCTAGTTTAGTTAGTAGGGGAGCCTCAGAATTTTTTGGTATTGAATTTATTTCGGGTTGTATTGTGAAGCCTTTTCCTCCGGTTAAACCTTTTCTATCCCCATACATAACATCATCATCTTCTTTGAAAGCCAGTGAGGGGGAAAAAATTCCTTGTGACACTATAGAATTGCAGCTTCTTTCATGTAGCCGGAATCCTTGGACTCTGGGTCGATGGGAGGGGACCTGTGCCTTCTGTTTCCCGCCTAAGCTCTGCATTGCGCTGGACCAGGGTGCTTACATGACTCCCTGAGTGGTGCCCACTGATGCCTGCTGACACCAACCAGGCTGTGAGACTGGGTCATAAAGGGAGCAGGTCTTAGAGGCTGAGACTTTTTCCAGGAGTCAAGAGTTTGGGAGGGGGGGCTGTAAGACCAGGCTGCCCTCTGAGTAGCTGGTTTTGCCGATTGTGGAAGCTTCTGTGGGCTCTGATAGTGGAGAGATCAGAAGTCCTTGTAGTTTGTAGTTAGGAACTCACTCACTTGTCTTCCTCTATAGAAACTTATTTGCTTACAGTGTTGCAAGAGCCAGCCAAAGCAGAAGTACGAAGGGTAGGTAGGACAGTACCACTTTGCTGTGCCAAGCTGTTTTTCTAAACTGCCTCCTCCATCCTAAGGTGCCCAGAACATCCCTGGGCCGTAGTGCTGATGAGAAGACTGGCTCAGAGGGGGATGGACACCGACAGCACACCAGGAGTAATTCCCCTCATCCATCATATTGACAGCCCTTGGATTTCTCATCCCATGAGAATGGGGAGGGGCTTGGCCATCACCAAATGGTCCCCACTTGTCTGGTATTTTAAGCCAATCTGCATTTGATGTGGAATGAAGTAGACGCAGCTGACTGACGTTGCTCGTGGCTCGTGTTCTCGCTACAGCGGGAAGCTCATCACCTGTCACGGGCTGACGGGTGGCGCAGGCAGGCACTGGGATTATGACTGTAGTTTGAGCGCTATCAACAGAGCAAGCTTTTCATTGGAACCTGTTATCAGAGCAAATAAAGGCATGGTCTTTGATCTGGTAGAACTCTCTTTAGCTTCCTGTCTCAGGATCTGAGGTCACACTTGTCAGTTGGGAAATTCAGGGCTAGATCATTATGTCATTTTTCACTAAAAAAAATTACAGTTTAGTCATTTCCTATTATAGTAGGGTAAATTCCAATAGATGATTGCGAGAATTTGCTTGAAAAGTGAGGCTGGAAATCATGTAGATGTACAGTCATTTTTAACCTCTTTTCTACGTACAGGATTTCCCTTATCACGTGGTGGGCTTTGTTACCCTGCGATAGAGAATACATACTTTTTCATTACTTGCGTCTCTTGTTTGCCCCAAGATGCCAGTCTTGGGCTGAGTTTCATATTGCCTTATTTTCTTGCCTGTGTGATTTTAATTCTTCCCCGTGGCTTTCACTCTAACCTCATTTTCCTTTTCTTCAGTTCATAACTCTGAGAGTCCAGTGGTTTCCAGAGGTGCTGACCCTCGGTCCCTGGTGATGTGTCTCACTGTGGCTGCCAATCCTCCTCTTCTCGCTATTAAAACAAAACAAAATCTCATTTATTTGACTTCTTTCTTCTCCTTCATTTCCCAGTTTCCTCGTCCAGGGGAATTTGCGTTCATGCAGTCATGGGAGTTGTGGGCTTCTTGCTGTTTCCTCAAGCCAAGACAAAATCATCTTGAAAGAATGCCGGTCTCAGGCTGAGGTCCTCCGCTTCTGCCCCCCTTTCCCTGTGAGCTGCACAGCTATCAAAGCTACATCCTTAGATATCTCTAGATGGCAGCATCTCCCTCACTCTGCCTAGAGGCAGCATAAGAAAAACAGAGTTGGCTGTCGCCTTGAGTCTCTGCCACACACATCTCCCTTGCCCTTCATTTTGTTTCCAGGTGCATTTGAAACTACACAGACGGTCTCCAAGGGGACTATCCATCCCTTCCCCGGTGTCCCTGTCAAGGCCTTTAATTTGCCAAGCTAGAGCTGGGAATCTCTGCTTAGTTGTCTTCAGTCCCAAGGACCTTTATTACGAATGCATTGCTTTAAGGTGTAGTCCGAGGGTTCAGGCTAGTCGTTTTCAAAGAACTGCTTGCTAGGGCTTGTGCACAGTGCTTCTCGATGACACAGTGGCTGAGATGGTGGCATCGTCCGTCCCTGGGCCAATCTGGTGCTGGCTGAGATGGTGACATGGTCTGTCCCTGAGCCACATCTGGTGCTGGCTGAGATGGTGACATGGTCCATCCCTGAGCCACATCTGGTGCTGGCTACTTGGGCCATGTGGGCTGTGCAGCTGTTTGTTTTTTGAGCATCTCAACTTAAAATAATGGGAGCTATGCATTTGTGTGTGTGTGCGTGGTTAAAATGTTATATGGGTGTATGAAAATGCCATAGTGAATTCCACTATTAAGTCTATTTAATAAATACTAACAAAAACATAACATGATATCAAATATTTATAGCGGTGAATAAAATAATCAGATCTATTTTTGGCTAAGAAAAATATGTGGGAGCATGCCTGAAATCCTAGCACCTGGAAGGTTGAGGCAGGAGAATCCAAAATTTAAGGTCATCCTTCACTACATAGGGATTCTGAACTTAAGACCCCGTCTCACAATAAAATAAAATAAGGAAATAAAAGAATGTTCAGCTCTTTAAGTACTGTTTATTTTGTTGCAATTTTTGTACTAGATCATACGTTTCTTTATTGGTTCATTCATCTGTTTGCTCATTCATTAGATGTAAAGATCAAGCCCAGGGGCTTGAGCTTGTCTGGCACACTCTCACACTGGACTGCATCTCTAGTCTTTCCTTTTGTCAGGCTTGCCTGCTCCCCCCATGTAACCCTTGAAGCCTGTGAGACCCAGGGTCTGCATGGGAAAGTGCCTGGTACCCACTCACATTACAGCTCCTGGCCTTCACTTGGTGTCTCCTGCTGTCTCACAAACACACATCTCACAGTGTTTAAGTAAATGCTTGCTGTGCTGTAGAACGCATGTGCCCGTGGATGGTGTTCTCTTGGTTAAACGCGGAGCAGCTCTATGGGCACCACTGTTCTAGTGGAGCCGTGCTCTGGGTCAGCCTTTTCTCCTTTGCTGTGGAACTGAAACCCAAACCAA
>NW_004949109.1:2711292-2754720 GCF_000317375.1 Microtus ochrogaster | reverse complement strand
GTATACATATAAAACAAAATCTTCTGAGTCTATTTTGGATGTTTGTATGTATATGGTATCAAGCGCAACCACTTTGCACTGGACCACAATTAAAGGGACTCATCCCTGGCAGAGGCTAATTCTCCCTCTCCCAGTAGTCAAGAGTTGCCTGTAGTTTGTCTAGGTGTGGAATCCCCGGAAACTTTTGCCTTCCTCCATTAATATTATGTCCATTAATATTACTATTGTTCTGGTTTTGTTTGTACAGCGATTTCTAAGTGAGACTATTTCACAGTAGACTTCCTGGTATTCTGGCTCTTACATGACCGCCCCTTTCTGTGATGCCCCCTGAGCCACAGATGCAGGAGCTATGATACAGATCTGCTTGAACTGAGGTTCCCACAATTCCCTCATCTCTGCATTGTGTCCAACTGTGGCTTTCTGTGATGGTCTCCAATTGCTATAAAGAGAGTTTTCTCCATTAAAGAGTGGTAGCTACATTCCTCAGCCATGGGTGAGAGATTCAGCTTCAGATGTAGGGCATTCTGCCAGTCTAGCAGGGTGGCAGTAGTGGATTCTTTTCTAAGGTCTATGGCCTCATGAGCCCCGGGAAGCTGACGAGGTTCCTAGTACCAGGCATGATTTTCCTTCTGTAGAGTGGGCCTTAAGTCCAGATACACAGCTGCTGGTTGCCACTAACCCACTAATGTGGGCACCTCTTATTGAACCTTTGTCCATATAGTAATAGTACTTGTCGTGGTTCATTTATAGCTGGGGCAGACTGTTTAACTGCTTCCCTCCCTCGGCAGCTTGCATAGTATTTTCTGGAACCATGAAGGCTAGACCATAGTCAAGTGACTTTCAGGTCAAATCCAGCTTGAGCCATCGCTGCTCTGTGG
Organism: Microtus ochrogaster; assembly: GCF_000317375.1. NCBI lineage: Eukaryota > Metazoa > Chordata > Mammalia > Rodentia > Cricetidae > Microtus > Microtus ochrogaster. Next base: position 2,753,842 of record NW_004949109.1, on the reverse strand, counting down.
CCTAAGTGTATGCTGTCTTTAGCAATGGGGCAGCGGGGGGCGGGTATCTTCACTCCGAGGCAACCGAGGGCTACATTTCTAACCTATAGTGTTTGGGAGTCACTTGGACTATCCTGTCCAACTGTTCATAAGGAGGTTACTCGTGTCTGGTACTGCAGTTTTTGTTAGTTTGTGGTTCTTATGGAAAACATTGTCAGCCCAAGTGGCTTAACTTCTTTTAAGATGCACATACATACATATGATGTATACACATACATACACATGATGTACAGATATACATATGATGTACACACATACATATATATGATGCGCACACATACATACATGTGATGTACACACATACATGCATATGATTACACACATACATGCATATGGTGTACACACATACATGTATATGATGTACACACATACATGTATATGATGTACACACATACATGCATGCATATGGTGTACACACATACATGCATATGATGTACACACATACATGCATATATGTGTGTGCACATGTATGTGTATACACATACACTTATGTGATGTGTGTATTAGGGAAATATCAAACAGCTTTATCAGACACTTTGGTGCTACCTGTCCTTCATCCCTCTTATCTGCGATTAAGAGAGAGCATGCTGCATTTGTCTTCCTGGGCCTGGGTTCCTCAACCCTTACATTTTCTAGGTCTATCCACTCGCCTGCAAATTTAATGATTTCAGTTTTCTAAGAGGCACTTTGGTTCATTTTTGGGAGCTGTGTGGGTTGAAGTTCTTTCTGTACTGAGGATATTTTTTTAATGGGACCCTGAATTTTCCCCAAATGGAGTTTTTTTTTCCCTCACTACAAACTTACCTGCTTCTCTGCCAGCATCTCGAAGTCCCCTTCACGCCACATTTTTTTTTTTGTTGTTGTTGTTGATGGCCTTTTTCACAGTTTGAAACCAAAGTGTCACCCGCGGGTGTCATGTGTAGACTAGCGGAGACCTTTGCTTTGGATTTGGAGGAGAGACCTGCAGTTCCTCTGAAAGAGAGCATCGTTTTAGATGCTCTGGCTTTCAGGCACTTTTCCAGACACCAGTCGTCAGAAATGCCTTCGCCACTGGTCCCCATCCTAGTACACAGCGGGGGAGCCTTTGTTCATATGCAAACACCATTCCCTGTGTTGGGGACCAGTCCCCAGGGGCTGGGTTCCGCTTTAAAGCCTTGTGGCTGTGACTTGTGGAAGACTGGGTGGGACTCATTATCCTTAGTGGAAGTGGGACTGTCTTTGTGGCTGATGCAAGGTGTCAGGGATGACCCCGATACCACGCAGACTGGAGCTTATAGTTATGATTGGCAGTTGATCTGCAGTCTCCTAGGGCCCTCATTTGAGAGTCAGTCTCTCTCGGTGACGTAGGGGAAGTGTGGCCATTTTGTTGCTGTGATTCCCCTTGCTGCTGATTTGCATTTGAACAGTAATTTGTTTTCAATACAGAAATGTATGAATAAGAGACTGCGGTGCTTTTATTCCTGTTGACCTTTTGATATAAAGTTATATAAATACAATACTAGAAATTCCAAGGATACTGAAGGGTACAAAATAAAATAATTCACTTATCTCCCTCAACCTTCTCCTCCCAGGTATCATTGCTGTTAGTTTCTTGTTATTTGGTTCAGAAAAAAAAATTTCTCCAAAACCACACATGACAGACAGACAAGGTTCGTTCATTCATTCATTCATTCATTCATCCATTCATTCTGTGTGTAGGTATGTGCCGGTGAATGTAGGTGTCCATGGGGGGCGGGGCAGCGGCCAGCTGTGTTTGACCTCCTGGAGCTGGATTATAGGCAGTTGTAAGCAATCCAGTGTGGATGCTGGGAGCAGCACTTGGTTCCTCTGCAAGAACCAGCTCATCCTCTGAACCAGCCCTGCAACCCCTAATTCTAATGTTTTAAAGCAGTGTTTACTATTTGCTTTTCTACCTTAATCTGAAGCTTGTCCATGGCAACACGTGCAGTTCTGCGGTGTCCTTTTGAATAGTGGCAGGCTGTGCCTTCACAACAACAGCCTGCCCCCCACGGTTTAGACTCCCAAACCATAGCTTTGAAGCCTTGTGGTTAGGCCTTACCTTGTGTTTGATGTGAGACTGTGTGGGAGATACATCTTTTTAGTTGGAGTGAGTGGGAGTGTGGCTGTCGGTGAGGTGCGTCTTCTCCCAGTATTTACTCGGGGTACAGGATACCATAGCACGCTCTGGGTTGTATTGAGGCCGACGAGGAAATGCGGACGCAACAGGGTTCTCTCTGATCTAACACAGCCTCCAGGCTGTTTGAGTTGGCCATGCTCTGCTCCACACAGTCATTCGGAAACTCAGGCTGACAGACGAGCTATCGTCTCCACGTCACCATGTGTCATGATGGTCTTTGTGTTGGGGGATCCAGAAAACAAATGGGGAATATAAGTCAGGCCTGTGTGAGAAATATTATTGGGGCAGAACCTGAGGGTCTGCACACATGACCAGATTTTATTGTCTAATCATGCCCAGGGGTACTGGGGGCTCAGAAATGTGTTCTACCCAGAAATAACAGGAAATGGGTTTGATGAATAAATAAGTGGCCGGTTGACATAGCCAAAGTCATGGGTCTGAGTGACATCAGACGTGAGATGTCAGCAGACAGCAGACGCGGTGCCCTGGGGCTCCCTGCCTTCTTTTGGGGTTGCTGGTGTTGTGTCTGAAAGGGATGCTCTCCCCGAATTAGAACTTCTCTTCTCCAAGTGCAGAGTTCTGTGGCAGTTGTGGTGGGAGACCAACTGCATGCAGAGGTCTTCATATGAATACGTGCCTGAGCCTGGGGAGGAAAGGGAAGCAGCTGACCGCGTAGATAGGCTTTCTCTGATGACCTGACCCTGCAGTGCAAGCGAAGGTTATGTCAATGCTGCTTTTACTCTCTAGGAGGACCAAGGACCTGTTCCCTCTGCTCCTGTGTGTTACTGTTTGCAGGAAAAACATCGCTGGGACCTTTCCAGTTGGTGGCCAAGTCTGTACAAGTCCTGGCCAGAGGCCTGGAGAATCTGCCAGGCACTGGGGCTTGTGTTGGCTTCTCTGAGCCACACCTGGGCTCCTGTATGGTGGGTCCCTGAGCTTTAGAGAGAGATGTCAGCAATGCTCTGCTGCCCTTGGCTCTACTGCAGAGGAATCCTAGCCTGGCTGCGGCACAGGATAAATGGCTTCTGGCCACATGCATCTTGTTCGTTTAAGAATTAGTGAAGATTATGTATCCTCCCACATCAGTGCTCTGACTTCTGTTTTCCAATAGCACCACTGGGAATGAAAAATTTTAGGACTAGCTATCTTCTTGATCCATGGATGTTTTCAATTGGAGAAATAAATGCCGAAGAGGCAAGCTAAATTAAAACATAAAGCTTAGCAGAAGTGATGTGGGGAACTTTGGAAAACAGGTCCTTTGTCCTTTGTGCCTCTCCCCTCCCCTGTGCTGCTCGCTCCTTGTGTTTAGTCAGATGAATTGGATGTGTTTCAGAGCTTGGGGAAGCCACAGAGTATTCCTGATGTCTTGATAGGACATATAATACATCCAGATAGGTTCACATCTGTTATCTCGAGCATTTTTGCGGCTGGTCATGTCAGAAAGTATAATCTGGTGAGCATCATGATTTAGCCATCTGTTGGGTCTCAGTGTAGTCAGTCATATGTACAGGGCCAAGTGAATGCAGACAGAGAGGAGCCGCAAAGACTCGAGACTCCAAGTGACGAAGGCACTGCACATCCCTCAAGCAGTGGTACCTGCCAGGTGTTTGGACACTTGTCTCCGGAAGGAGAGAAGATGCTGCAAATGTGGCAGGGACTAACAGAGGACCTGGTGGCTTTAGGGATCCATACTGTGGTGTGTATCTCCACTATAATATATCAGAGCATCTCAGTGTGTTAGACAGGAGAAGTTCATGGCCATCCTGGTTTATCAAGGAAGCAATTGGTGGCTGGCAAACAACTCAGCCTTTTATCCACTGTCCAGGGTCTTGCTTGGGCCAGGAAGCATAGAACAGTAGCGAACTGCATAGTAAAAACTCGCAGAAGAGCAGTGGGTACGGTGTGCGAGATGGCTCAATGGATAAAGTGCTTGCCACCAGGCCTAAGGTCATGAGTTCGATCCCTGGGACCCACATGGGGGCTGCAAGTTGTCCTTTGACCAGACATGCATGAGAATATACACACACAGTTAATATAATAATAAAGAATACCTTTTTGAATAAAAGACTTTTTTATTAAAAAAAAAAAAGTCTCATACAGCCAGTTGGAACCTGCGTGGGCTTATGTATTAGAACACAATGGATAGGTGTTTTTAGCCCAGAGCCAGTGGATACTGAGCTGGTTGCTGGGCACACTGGGTCAGGGACGCAGTCGCAGCAGGATGTGCTACCGAACATTGATATTCTACTGCTTTGTAAGGAGATTTTGGAAACGTCTGTTTCCTGCTGCATTGGGGTTGAACCTAAGACAGTTCCTGCTGGCTAGATAAGTCTGAGCTACTTCCCATCCATCTTTTTATGTATTTACTTTTTCTGAGACAGGCTCTCAGTAAGTTGCTAGACTAAAATTGTCCTCTTTCTCCTCAGCATCTTGTATCGTTAGACTTGTAGAGATTGCCACCAGGCCAAGCTATTTTTTTTTTTAATTTACAAAAGCCTTTCTATTTCTGGAATGGGACCAGGATGATCATGGGTTCAAGGTCATGAACAGTTACACAGCAGGCTGGAGGCCAGCCTGGGCCACTGTGACCCTGTCACAACAGTATCCACCTTAAGGGATGGCTTGTGAAATGCAGAGCTTGCATATATATTCTCAGCAGAGCCTGCCTGAGACTGCTAAAGAGTTAGCCATCTTGAGAAGCCTTACGTCACCGTAAGTAAGAATCCCCCTCACACCCCACCACCACCACTGGCTTTGGTCAGATCTTTGCTCTTAGGTCGTCAGGAGATGAACAGCAGAATCCATAAATGTTTGCAATAGGAATCAAGACAGACCTTTGAAGGCGGGTAGGAGGGGGGTCCTGAGACCTTGCAATAGGTTTGCTGTGGAGGGCAGCGTCTCTGTGTTGCCCTGGAGTGGAGCTGTCTGCTGGGGAATTTATTGACCACACTTGACTGCTTCCCGGTCCTCCCTCCAGGCCCTGCCTTTGCTATCCATGGTAAAGTAGTGCATTGTCTGTACAGAGTTGGTGCTGGTGGGGCATGGCAGGGGCTAATTGGACGCATCTCCAGATGGAGGGCGGAAGTGCCTGACCCAAAGCTCTGAAAGGGAAGGACGCTGGAGTTCAGCTTGGACAGTCATAATCGAAAAAGTCTTTCCTGGAGACTTTGTTTATTTATTTATTTTTTAAATAGTGTGATTCCTAAAGACCTATTCCAGGCGTCTTTCTCAGCATGTATTTATTGACCTTTTATAAAGTTGAAAAACCAAGTATCTACAGTATCACAGAGAAATGTACACAATTGGTGGATATGGGGGGGGGCGGGAATTCTAGTCTTACACTCTGTAGATTTGGGAAAACCATCGGAACTAAAACGATGGAAGTAAAAACAGGTGAATGTGTTTCCTCTTCCCTTAAGGAAACTAAGAGACATCAAAGGAAGCAATTAATTAGAGTATCTTCCCAAGGGCTCTGAGGGGTGCGGGAAAGAACTAGGGACAGTTTTCATTTGCTCAGTTGCCCTTCTCATGGGCTTTATGTCTCCCTTCCTCCCCTTCTCTCTGTCTGCCTTTTTCTCTCTCATTGTGCGTGTGCGCACACATACTTACAGAGGCCAGAGATTGGCGTCTGTGTCTTTCTCAATCGCTGTCTGGTTAGTTTTTGAGCAGGGTCTCTCACTGAACCTAGAGTGTGAGGTAGGTGCCTGAGGATGTGAACTTGGGTTCTCGTGCGCACACAGTGAGCACTTTATAGACGGCTCATACTCCAGACTCCTCTCCCTAAAGGAAAGGCGGGTGAAGAAGGAAGTTTCTTTTGGTCCTGCTGCTGAACCTTGCCGCACTCCTCTGGATCTCTGCTTCTGAATGACCAAAGTAAAAGATAGGAGATTAGTGTTTAAGTATGCCTTTTACAGAACTGTTAATTTGGGCTTTAGAGGGTAGGGTGACTCAGTGGTAGAACTCCTTCCTTGCCCGCACCAAGCTCTGGTTTCAGTGCTTAGCAAATGTGCAAACACATGTACCATGTACTCGCGTGTATATACACACACACACCCTGATGATCTCATGGACAGATAGAGCATTGAGCACCCTACTCTTGGATTGCCTACAGAATCAAGTGTGTTGTTGGAAGCACATGGTGGGCAATGGACAGAGTCTGAGAGGGTCTTAACTTGTCCTCCTGGCCTGTTACCACTGTAAATAAATCTTCACATCTGATCCCAGACCTCTGGGCTCAGATGGGTATACAGGGCTGATTTTACAATGACGGGCAGAGGTGTTCACCTGCCACATCTTACCATCCCATCTCTCTCTCTCCTGGAGCCTCAAACAAGACAGCGCCCAGGTAGATACCTGATCTGCAAACAGATCATGAGGTCATAGAACCTGTTCCTGACAGTCTTAACCTCGCTGATGCAATGGCCCCTGGGAAAAGCAAGGAAGTGGTTGCTGTGAGGTCTGTGTGCTGTTAAGTAGAGAAACAAGCGACCCAAGTCACTTCTGTCCTGGCCTCAAGATTCTGTGCCCTCTTGTGGGTTTTTCAGGACCTGGGATTCTATGCCCTGTTGTGGGTTTTTCAGGACCTGGGATTCTATGCCCTGTTGTTGGTCTTTCAGGACCTGGGATTCTATGCCCTGTTGTTGGTCTTTCAGGACCTGGGATTCTATGCCCTGTTGTTGGTCTTTCAGGACCTGGGAAGTATTTTCACCTCCCTCATCTCATTTAGCCAAGAGTTTTAAAAGCTGTTGTGGAAAGAGCCACACTGAAGTCACCCGATGCAGTTTTACTTTTGTCCACAAGGTGGCGCATCAGCAAATGGCCTCTGCAGTGGCTGCAAGCCAAACCGTCGATTTCTTTTTCAAAGGATGCATCCATAATGGATGTGAAAGAAAGGTGCACCCTGTTTACAAGGTGACTCACAAGCCATCTGAGGAGAAGCAGAACACATGGAGCTATTCATTCGAAACTGGAGGGATAATCTCAGATTAAAATGCTTCATGACGTCACATGGAGATTTTCCCCGCGGGAGTTGGCTTCAGAGCTCTGCTGCCAAAGAGAGAATTTGTTCATCTTGATAGTATTTTGAGTCTTAAGGAATAAAGTGTGGACAAGGCTTTTGTAACCTAGGTTTCCATATTTGAAATAGGATCGGAAGATGGTATATATTTGAGCTGGAGAAATTCCGGCCAGTAACTTAAAGAAAATTAATGGAACACGTTAGGCATGAGTTTGGTTTTTTGAAGGAGTAGACTTCATGTTACTGGATGTTTTATCAATAACTCATTTCATGCATAACTAAATTCCACAGCTAAATGAATAGCTCCATGCTGAGAGTGTATTAGTTGTGGTTTTTATATAAAAATGGCCAAAGGTGCTTCATTAGAAACAAGCAAAGGAAGGAGATATTTCATGCAAGTCTCCCTTCTGGAAATAAAATAATAAAATTAACGACACACTTTTTAAAACTTGTCCTTCAGACCCAAAATAAGGATTTTTTTTCTTCGTCACTATTCTAGTCAATTTTTTTATATTTCATTATATTTTCCCCAGAAAGAATCCTGTATTTTTCTTGACGATTCAGGGTAAAGAAACTACCGTAGAATCCGATTTAATCTATTAGTTTTATCTGCAGATAAAACAGCCCAGAAATCCTCATCCTGTTGTGTGCTGTTCTCTGCAGAGGACAGTCAAAGAATAAAATTAACAGGCTACTCACAGACATCCTTAACGCTCTCTCAAGAGGAGAGCCGTGACAGCTTTCCAAGGTTGTCAGGTGAGGTATGAAATTGTCGCCTGAGTTTGGTGGCATTGGAGAGCACCTGGGGAAAGGAGAGACGAAGGATCCTGTTTACTTTTAATAATCGAGCTATGTAGTGTGGCTAGGAAGGCCAAAGAGGGCAGGGCGGCCCCACTCCAGTGACCTTGGGTCTTAGAGGAAGGGCTTGCAGAGAGAACCTGGCCTGCCTGTGTAAACGCTAGTCTTTCTAAAGAAGATTAAAGCCGCGTTCTTCTGTGGCCACAAGACTCCGTGTTTCTCTCCCTTTCTGCTTCCCTCAGCCATCCCCCTCTTCCTGAAGAAGGCCATTGAGAGAGAGTAGTAAGATGGCCTCGAAGATACTGGAACTAAATCTGCAGGAGTATAAAAAACAGAAGGCAGATGCTCTCTGCCCGTTTAGGTAGCAGGAAAGGGGCGGAATATGTCGGACTTTGCTCTGTGGACCTTGTTAGTATCCAAGTTCAGGTGCTTTAGTTAGAGAGGCCCACTGTGCCCCGCCTGCTGTCACGTGTTATTACCACCATCGTTGGTCCCACTGTTCTCCTGGCCTGATCAGCTTCCAGAAGCTTCTGCCCACAACCTTTCTGCCTCACTGAGAATTTCTATTTCCTTTTCCTGCGGTTCCTGACATATCTACTCTACTCTCTCCTGGGAACCGTCAGAAACTCCTAATGCCTTCCTGTCCTGGAAGATGGTGATTCCGACAGCCTCAACTGTTTGGATTTATCAAGGATGCTTCAGTGGTTCTAAGCTGATGTACAGATAAGTCTCAGAATCACCAGGGTTGACTGTGCTGACCTCCGATGCCAAACCCTTCCTTGCTCCCAGCTTGCTTTCCCACCACCCTCTCTTCTTCAGACTTCAGCAGCGCACCCCCTCGCCGGACTGTTCTCTCTCTGTCCATTCCCTCTCTCGTTTGTTCATTCATGTGTCTTAGAACCAGAGTTCGAGTCTTTTCCTCTCCCTGTTCTCAAAATCCATCGTGACATCTGATGCATAGTGATTAGTTTCTGAATTGAGGGGATAAAAATGACTAAGGCTGTGATTTCAACAGATCGATCCATTCAGTTCTGATTCAGGAATAGGGAGATACTTCCCCTCTACTTGAAGAGCACAGAGTCCCTAATCTCCTGTCGTTCCTTAAAGCAGTGATAAGTACATAAAATTAAAGAGGAATGTGTTGAGCTGGGTGTTATTAGCTTGAGTCACAAAAGCCAGCTTTAGATAAGGGGTCCAAGGAGGGCTAAGCTTGGATTCAATAAAGATCAAGGGATCGAGTGGAAAATGCGGTGGACCTCCAGCAGTAATTCCCAGTGCTTCACCTAGAGAATATTAATTTCTCTAATTGATGATAATCTGGCCAATTTATTGTGGCCTTAAAAATGCAAATTAGTTACCATATCAAAATATTCACTGGTGTGCCTGGGACACTTTACATTTTACTTTATTTTATTAGGTGATAATGGGAGGCATAATTGTTAATGTTTGATTCTGGCAAAATACGACTAGTTTCTGTGAAACACATTGTGCATTAATGATATCATTAAGATTAATGAATATAAATGAATGAGCTGGGGATTTCAGATAGAACAGAATGACTTTGTATCAGTGAGTAAAACTAGAGAAATAGATTCCTTGATCTTTAAGGACATTGTGCTAGCACTCCTATGGAATTCATGTATACACTAGAGAGAAAATAAATGTAAGAAATTAAATTGCCCACCCCAGTGATTAACTTTTTTTTTTTGAACATTTATTACCATTGTTTGAGAAGATCTTTGTGAGTTGACCCTGGCTAAAGAAAGCCACCCTTCAATTTCAAGAACAATTTTTAAAAGGACTTTTAATATGAATTTCTAGGTCCTGTATATCACAAAATACATTCATATCTTAGTATATGAAAAATAAATGTCATAAATCATTGTTCTTTAAAATTAGGTATGGCTTACTTGCATCTTTGCAGATGTTTACAGTAGACATCCATAACATCACAGCTTTTAAAACAGTTTGGAAAGCTACACAAGTGTCTGTTTTCCGGAAGCTAAAAAGAGTGAGACCACTCATCAGGGTCTCCGGCAGAGCCGAGGATGAAATGGACAGTACCACTCCACAGGGTATTTTCCATAGCGATGTGTTTATAGCGTAGAGCCACCAACAGTGAAAGCCAGCGCTGACTTAGCTGTGCTCTGCTCACTTAGGATTTAAGCACTGTGTTTCCTCGCTCTTCCCCCTAACAAGTGTGTCCTTGGGTGGTCTTACTGTGACTTCTTTTGTGCATATCCTGTCTGGTCACCTAAGGCTGGCTTCTTCCCCTTTGCGCCGGTGTGTGTGGCTTTGCATATATTTGGTTTTCCATTTGTTTGTTTGACTGCTGAAGAGTTTTACAGGGCAGCTTTTGCCCTTGAGTGGCTTTTGTTACTCTAGTGGGTGGACGGGAAAAGTGGAGGGGGATAAGGACATTTTTGGGGGGCCCATTGGCTGCACAGACCCTGGTCATGGCTAGAGAACCTGGACTTTCCTGTTAACTGCTCCTTTTTACTATTTTCATGACCTTGGGCTCTTCTTGGAGCCTCTTTGTCTCACTTTCCACATTGGTAAATTGAACCGGTTTCTTCCCTTTCCAGTGGCTCGCGGGAAGCCAATGAGGATTGATGAGGTAGCATCCGGAGCCCATTTTGTGTTTCTTCAAAGAGTTCGTTTAGGTGATGCTGGAAGACAGAGCTAATGCTGCGGAGAAGTGGGGCACACAGCGCTCATTGTGCAATGTGTTAGAGTCCGGAAGGGGACTTCTCGTCCAGCCTCAAACTGGTTGGCAGGTGACAACCCTTTTCCTGCTGGTATCTGAATTGGATGACATATTAGTACAGGTTGAAAGTTAGTTCAAGAAAATGTGAGCTATAGTGGAATGGGAAGGAAGATCTAGGAGGGAGCTTCTAAACTTTTGTATTCTTGCCTGAAAAGAAAAGCCTAGATTGAATGTGTGTATGTCTCTGTCTCTCTCTGTCTCTGTCTCTCTCTGTCTCTCTCTGTCTCTCTCTGTCTCTCTCTCTCTGTCTCTCTCTCTCTCTGTCTCTCTCTCTGTCTCTGTCTCTCTCTGTCTCTCTCTGTCTCTCTCTCTCTGTGTGTGTATGCATGGATGAAATATATGTGTGAGCACTGTGCCACAACACATATGTGGATGGATGTCAGAGAACAACTTTATGGGATTGCTTCTCTCTTCCTACTTTTATGGTGGATGCCAGATATTTGATTCAGGTTTGCAGGTGTGTGCCAAGTACCTTCCCACTGAACCAGCTTACCTACCCACTAGGCTTTTAAACTCCAAGGTAAAAACAAACAAACAAAAAACTTTTCATCTTTTTCCATAGATTTTTTTCACACTTTGTGTTAGATACTTTCATAGAAGTTCATCCAGGTAACATTTCATTTAACTTACAATTTAGTATCTTGTCACCATAGGCTTAGAAAGAAAAAGTGGTCCTAGGGCTAGAGATGGAGCTTGGTGGTTGGGTGCTCTTCCAGAGGACCCAATTTCAGTTCCCAGCACCTATATATCTGCTGGCTCAAATGGCGTATAACTGCAGATCCAGAGGATTTGGTGCGTCTGACCTCTGCAGGTACCAGCACTTGTACACATATCCATACATATATAGACATACATACATAGACATACATACATAGACATACATACATGTATATAATAAGTTGAATGTATATAGCCTGATGGTACTTTCATGCACTTGTACACATATCCATCCATACACAGACATACACACACATACATGTAAAAGGTTGAATGTATATAAGCTGATAGTGCTTTTATAATCTCTGAATCAACAAATCTACTATGATAGGTATACTATTCACAAGTTTAAAAACAATGCAGCCTTTAAATTTTATCTCTAGATCTGTCTTATTCATGGTGGTCCTTTTGGGAATATCTGTTTTATCAGATTGCTAAAATACTTAGCTGATTCAGGCACCCTTCTAATCGGTCTCGTATCAGCATAGGAGTGTCTAAAGTGTGTGTGGTTGGGAAGTGTTTCACAGCGCCACTACCTATCACTTCATACACCCATTCCCATTATGTATTGAAATGAAACACGGAGTTTGGATAAGTGCCAGTTCATTGTCCCACCGTTAGCTGTGCATCACTTAGAGATGTAGGGACGTAATTGAAAAAATGTACCGGTGCTCTTTCCAATTGTCAGATCTTCATAAATGTCATATGAAAAAAAATGAAGTTGTATTACCCGGTTTTATTAGAAATGCTACATTTTGTTGGATCTGTGTGTTCGCAAAGTAGAGAATATTTTCCTGCTGTGATTGATGTCAGGGCATTTATGAGGATAGTCAGCTATATTTCATATGTATATGAGGGTGTCATTGTTAAAATGTTCAAAAGAAAATTATGTATGTGATTTATATTTTATTATTTCCTCCTAGGATATAATTTTTTCAATCCCATGATTCCTATCATGTTGTCAGTAGTGATTTGATGGCTAATATGCCAGAAATAATTAGATAAAAAATGGTGATGCAGACGTCAAGACAATGCAGCTTTCTTGTGAAATGCCTTAAGGGAAATCATGCATGTTTCATAGCAGGAATCACAGGTTGCATATGTTGAAGCGGTTTTTAGATTGTAGGTGGGTGGAAATGGAACTCAATGCTAGAAGCATGGGCTGTAGCATATTTCATGGACATATGCTTGCTACTGACCCCACCTGCAATTGGAATTAAATGATACGTATTTTGGAAAACACGAGTCTGGGAGTTTTGTCAGTGGGAAGGTGTTAGGTCCTCACATTCTGTTTGAGTGAGGAAGATTATGTCTGACTCAGGCTAGAAGGCATCCTGCCCTTTGTTTGAGTCTTCTTGATGGGCTCCAAATTGTTTTGGGGAACAGATTTGTATGGTATGCTTGGTGTGTGTGTGTGTGTGTGTGTGTGTGTGTGTGTGTGTGTTAAACAAATCCATTCTTACCTTAGAGGTTAGAATTATCCTGTTTCAAATGACTATTCTCAAATGTAAGAGAGGATCAGTTGTGGCCACAGTGTTTGTCCCTGAGTGGAATCTGCTGGAACTTGAGATGGAGTGGATCCATTTCTAGGGTGCTGTTCACTTCTGAGCATGAATGACACAGTTAATACCTGGTTCATTTGTGTGTTCTTTTAATAAGTGGCCAATACTCTCAGGGGATCAACCCTGGTAACATTCATATCGTTAAAACTCAGTATGCATTCTGGACAGTATTAGGGTGAATGTCCAACTCCTCTAAGAGTGTGGTCTGCTCTCATCAGAGACAGCATCAGAGTGCACCTTAAGGCATGCACGCTCCGGCTCCCGGGTGTTGGCTGTACTCCACCTTCCCACGGGTGAGAGTGAGTCCACGGCCACGTGCTAATGGGATGTTTTGGCCCTCTCCTCATCCCCTAGTGGATTTGGGAGCAGAATCGAAGAATGGAGGCCAGGACAGTGGCCCCAGAAGCCTCGAGAAGCAGATGCTCTATGCAGTGATCATGTATGGAAGGCAGAAGACCAGCATGAATCCTTCTTGTGCACCGCCTGGGAAGGCCGAGACTTCCCAGACAGTGCTGGACTGGGTTTCCCCCCAGGACACAGGTGCTAGTTTCCGTATTTCCCATCAGCTCACTCCTCCTCCCTTTCCTCTTGCCCAAAACCGTGGTACCCTGACACCCGGGAAAGGGAGGCTCCTGGGAGTTAGTATTTGCTGCACAGCCTGTAGGCTTGTTCATGGCAGAGCCTGGATAGTGCTGGCTGGCTTCTGGAAAACAAAGTAACGTCACAACTGGGATTTCCCCTCTTCTTCCCAGAACTGCTCAGAGGAGAGCAGCTCTGCTCTGAGTCATATGCTGAAAAGGAAAGGGAGATTTAAGGAGCATTCTCCTGGTGGTAAATTCAAAAAAAGTTATTGAACTAGGAAATAAAGAGCTGCCAGTACTGTCCCAGCCCCGGGACATATGCTGTGCCTGCCACAGCAACTGAGGGAATGCCCTTGGCTTTGTGTAGGTAGTGTGGTTGTAACTAAGTGCTGGTTGTGTTTAGAGGTATGTAATTGAGATGTCGGAGACCCAAGGGTTGCTCAGACTGAGAGGAGACGCAGAGGCATTCCCCACTAGCTTGTCTCTCCATGTTCTCTTCCTCTGTGAGTATCACTTTCCTTATTTGTAGTGTGTGGGGGCGGGGGTGGGTTTGCCTGGTTTGTAGGGCTGTTGTGGGGATTCACTGAAGTTCACTGGTTGACACATAGTAGCTGATCAATAAATGTCAACCAGTGTTACTTATAAGTTAAGAGATGGAAATACAGAAATTAAGAAGGAATTAAAGTACGAGCACAGAAATATGCATTTGAACAAAGCTCTTAAGCTCTTGAAAAAAGTTCATGGCCATGCTTTTTTTTTTTTTTTTTTTTTTTGAGACAGGGTTTCTCTGTAGCTTTGGTGCCTGTCCTGGAGCTAGCTCTTGTAGAGCAGGCTGGGCTCGAACTCACAGAGATCCATCTGCCTCTGCCTCTTGAGTGCTGGGATTAAAGGCGTGCGCCACCACAGCCTGGCTCATGGCCATGTTCTTACTGCCATTCAAGGTTCTTTCTCACTTTCAGATTAACACAGGGACATTGTTACCACAGTAGATCTTTGTATGCCTTTCTCATGAATGATCTTCTCCTTTGTGCTCCATATTACCCATAACTTTTTAATTAAAAAGACAGCAAACACATTCATTGGCTAGCAGTGGTGATTTTATGAATGGATTACTGGTTTAATGGGGGAATGTATCCATTGGCAATGTTGACTTCCCTGGCAAATGAACAGATAAGACATGGAAGCCTCGTCTCTCTTCTCAGTAACTGACAGGATATGATGCTTGGGATATTTTTGGTTCTCTGTACCCCTAGTTGAGAAGTAGCTGTCACCACAGACTTATTCATGAACCCATCTAGGATACTAGAAAGCTAAAAGCATTCTGCAGGTTCTGAGGGATAAGGTGGGAGTGGAGGGGGGCAGCCAACACACTGGCAGGCACTCCTCTGCCTTCATGCTCCTGGCTCAAGTAGCAAGTAGGAGGGAGAAACAGCCTTCTTTGGGGGGAGGGGTGAGACTCTCGCCCTACCCGATGCCGGGCCTCTAGGTATACACATGTTCAAAGGCCAAGGCTTAGTTTGCGTAGAGAGTAGATGGAGCCAGTGGAGTGGAGCCCAGAGGGTAGGTCTGGAAACCTCCACACCTTTGTTTTATAAAAACAAACATGCATTCTCACAAACTCAATGAGCATTCAACTGCCAGAGGATGGAGCCAATCAAAGGTAACCTTGACTCAGGGTAACCACAGTAGATCTCCTGCAGACAGGTTTCCAAAGGTGCCATAAACAGACACCTCACCAGAGCAGACCTGAATCCTTAGGCCACACTGTGATGGTGGCTACAAATCTCCATTGCTCTCTTTGTGAAAAGCGTCCAAACGCCCCTTTTCCTGATTGGAATTCTGAATTGTTTTTGTCCTTTGGGAGATCCTGAGCTGCAATAACTATTGGAGTGTAATGTTTACCTTTGTGGTAGGGACCATGGATCTTGAGCATCTCATGAGGTAAACGAGGCCAGTAGTTGATGGGTTTGTGCTGTATCCATATAAAAACTTCTAAATCAAGTATTACAAAGCCCCTTGATTTAGACTCATTGCATGACAAAGCCCACTGGGTTTCCTTATTTGAACACAAGGGTAAAGGTGGAGTGTGCAGTCGAAAGTACTTTGTGAACTGACTCCCGGCATTGTGAACGCATTCTGGGGAGGTATAAAATCACAGGAAAAAATGAGTTTATTAGTGGAAATTAGTCTGGATCCCAATTATTACCTGTGAATAGTGTCATCACTTGAGGTTTTTATTGCATTTTAACACATGGCTTACCTTGATGAGGAAATATATAGCAAAGGGTAAATGTAGCAATTCCCCTTTACTGTTCCCTCTGCTGAGCCATTATTGCCTGATGTGATTTTTCAGCAGCCTTTCATTTTTGTCCCAGATGTTTTTGCCTCTGGCTTGTTTTTGTTTTTTTAAAATGTACGCCTATCACTTCTCAAAGTGATACATTTTGACAGGTAATCGATATTTTTTTCATACTAGATTTGATGGCTATAATCTTCATCTTAGATTTAGTTAAGGGTAGAATGCTAACCTAGATTTTTATCTCAGAATATCCCTTTGTTAAGAGACAAACTCTGCGTCCTCAGCTACAGTCCTATTAGCCCCGTGCATCAGGCGGCTCTAACGTCAAGGTGCCTGCTGCCCGGGCTCTGCTTATCAGGGACACACATCTGCAGACATCCTGACAGTGTGTCCCCAGCGTGTCCCCGGAACATTTTCTTTCCCGTAGTACTTCCCACCAGCTTCCAGCACTGGTCCCAAAAAAGGCACTGTGACCCCTCCTCTGCCCCACCTGCGCTGCTGGGAAAATATGGTCTTTATTCCAAGAACAAAAATGTTTTCCATGTTCTTCTTTTTAGTGGGAGCTTTGGTCCCTCCACCAAAGACTTTTACTTTTTCTAGAGGCACTGGCAGGCTGAAGATCATATTCTTTAAAGCAAAGTATGGATGGATGGATGGATGGATGGATGGATAGATAGATAGATAGATAGATAGATAGATAGATAGATAGATAGATAGATAGATATTATATTATTGGGGAAAGGGGATCTTTGAGGAGGCTCAGTGGGTCAAGATGATTGCCTCCAAGCCTGTGGCAGTGAGGTCAGTCCCTGGATCCAACAGGCAGAAGGAGAGACGCCCTCCCTCAGAAGTCCTCTGCCCTCCATGTTTGCACCATGGTGTGCACAAACAAACACATTAGTTTGTTAAGTGAAAGAACCATGATTGACTTTTGCTTTTGAGAGTTGAGCTTTTCGTTTAAAGAAAAAAGGCGTTTCTCCCCTAAAATCAGTATGCCTTCCTTCTTGGTCTGTGGGCAGAGAGCAAGGACTTTCAAAGGCATAGACACCAGCTACCCTGCTGCCCAGGCTCTGTCCAAGAGGGCGCTTGTAATTCAGGGAGATTTTGGTGCTTCTCCCAGGACCACTTGAAAGTGAAGGGGACACTGGTGCTGCTCCTGTGGTCGTCACTGAAAAGGTCTCTTCGTCTTCACTTTCCAGGAAGAGTTCAAAGTGCTGGCTGTAGCGGTGGTGAGAACAGGAGCCCTTTCCCTGGGCACCTCCACAAGCCTGTTTTGCTGTCTTTAACTTGGGCTTCTTTTTCTATAAAGAAAGAAAGAGCAGACTATTTTTATACCTTCAATTTTAAACATGAATTTACAGCTTTAAATGAATCTTTTTCGAACTGCGGCTTATGCTCACGTTTATTGGTGTGATTTGATTTGTGTGATGGCTGGTTTTGTCGCCCCCCCCACTCCCCCCCTCTTCTTGTAGAGGTGGCATCATTTCTCTACATATAAGCCAGGGCTAAAAACTCCAAGGCTTTCTACCTCAAGTGGTATCAGATGAACACATCTAAGTGGCAGATGCTCTGACCCTTGTGTGCTGAGCCCCTGCTAAGGGACATCTGACTGGACTTCTCTTGTATGTCTGCGGATGTATGCAAGGACTGGCGATGTAAAACGCAATCAATTTTGCTCAGTGCTTAGATTCATAAATCCCAGAGCTATTTTTAATGACATAATCTAATCAATTGATAGCAAGGCTACTGGCATGCTGACAGTCAGAAAAGGAGCGCCCGTGAGGTGGGGGGTCTGTACAAGGCTACCAGACCTTTCTTCTCCTCCTACACCTAGAGATCTCTAGATCTCTGGATTGGCTAGAAATGCAAGAATTGCTGATATCTTAAATAATTTTATGGCAGCTCTCCCATGGTTTTCTGGGAGACAACTCTGTAAATGGACAGAGGACTGAGGAGGTGGATCTCAGACATACCACTGAGTGCCTGTCTCCCTGAGGACCAAACAATTCCCTCAATTTAAATATCTTTAGAGTAGACACAGGAGGAATAATTTATTATAAATTGATGGCATCGTATATTGTTACTCCTGTGCCATGCCAGTAATGAAAACCTAATATTCATCTCGTCATTGCTCTGAATTGCAATAAGCTGAGGATGAGGGGAGTAAACAAGCTGAAACAAACTGTGAAATTGTATATGACGGAGATACCTCCCCACCCCCCCCAGCAGCTATAAGACTGTGAGTAGGTTAATATCCCGGCTAATGACAGGCTTTAGATTGCCTTCCTCCCTTTTCCTTGTTGGTCAGGTATCATCAGAACTAAGTTCTGGGTGGGGGCAGGGGGAATTAAAACCTGTTCTCTGTGTGTCTTAGGGTCGGGATCTGGCCGGCCGGGAGAGATGTTTATGTAAAGGAATGGAGTTCCGGTGGGGTGGGGGATGCTCCTTAGAGCCGGGCTGGGGAGCAGCCGCGCCCTGAGCTCTCCGGTTTGGATCCAGGCAGCGGCTTAGATTTTCTCCTACATTTTATTTTCTTTGATAGTGGTGGAAAAGACAAGCGCCAGGTGTGGTGGTGCCGCTGGACTGACCAGCTGTGCTGCCCTGTTTTTGTTTTTGTTTTTTTTTTTGCTTGTTTGTCGGTTTCTTGGCTTTTTTCTTTCTTCTTCTTTTTTTTTTCTTCCTCACGGTCCCAATCAGCGGCTGCTCTGACAGAGGTGTGTGTCAGCGTTGATGGACTGACCAGCTGTGCTGCCCTGTTTTTGTTTTTGTTTTTTTTTTTGCTTGTTTGTCGGTTTCTTGGCTTTTTTCTTTCTTCTTTTTTTTTTTTTCTTCCTCACGGTCCCAATCAGCGGCTGCTCTGACAGAGGTGTGTGTCAGCGTTGATTTACTTAGCCACTTTGACCTCAGAAAGCGCTTGACCCAAAGCCGCTTTGAAAGCCATTTACCTGCTTTAAAGCCTGGAATACCGCCAGTCAGCGTTTGGAGGAACAAAACAGGGATCCCACGATTTCCAGTCTGATAGCGAGAGAGCCTCCTCTGCCTGCTGGAGAAATACATTAGGTGTCTGTCGGAGCCCACTTGCTGCGCTCTCCCGGCGAACTGCGAGCATCCGTGGTCTCCGAAGTTGGTGGAGAGAATAACTAAGCGGGGACCAGCTGACTTCAGGCTCCAATCAGCTAGAGCGTGATGTAAGTGTTTAGCAGCTGCAAGGCTCTGAATTAGCGTGGCCAAGTAGAGGTAGTACAGCATGGCCAGACTGTGGCGACAGGCTCAGAGAAAGCAGAGAGGGAGATGGATGAGTCCAGCATTCTGAGACGGAGAGGGCTCCAGGTAGGCGAACCTTCCGTTCTTGAACACGCAGCCTTGTCAGTGGCCAGCCATGGAGGATTTCAAAGTTCCTCTGTCGTTCCTTTGCTGGGCATGGCTATGTGCTCAGTTCTTACTATTTACTTGGCACCGAGGTCTGCTGGGGCTCTAGTCACAGGGCTGACACTTGGCGGGGTTCAGTGAGGGAGGGTCTTTTGTCAGAGACAATAGGCAGGACGTTTAGTTCAACACTTTGGTATGGTTGTTCAGAAATAGTTCCGTCTTGGCTGGTGGTGACAGCTGATATCAGCTCTGGGGTTTTATCAAGTGTCAGAGAAGTCTGTGGCAGAAGCAACTCTGTCTAGTTCTGGGAACACGGGACTCAGTTTGGCACCAGGGTCACCTCCTCCTGGTGGCATCTGTGTGACTGCTGGGCTGGTTTCTGCAGTTGTTAAGCGGCTACCTGTCCGTGGAATGAAAGTTTTTACTGGCAACTGGGTCAAAGTTGCCTGTAATTCAGAGGCCAGGAAAGGAGTGTGTCCCCTGGCCGGCTTTTCCGTGTCCAAGATTGGCTAAATTACTCTGCCTCTTAATGTACAAGTTTATGCCAAGTGAAAACTTAGCAAATATAAAAACTTGACAAAAAAAAAAAAGTCTGCTTGGCAGTTGTTGGGTTTAAGAAAGTCACAGCTGAAATGTGTTCAAAATTAGTAGTTTACCTCCCGATGGCTCTCTTTGCTGTATAAAAGTGATTTTTTTTTTCCTTTAGGGAAGACTCTTAAACAGTCATTAAACTCTTATTCATGATTTTTGAAATTAAGACAATATGCCTCCCTGAGGGTCCAGACTAGGGGGCACGTCTAGAAAGGCTTTCTGGGCCACCTTTCAAGTCACGGGGTCCTACCAGTTGCTAATACTTGACATTCTGTATGTTGAGTTAACATTATAGTGTTGTGGGCAAGCCAAAAGATTATTTGTGGGTAAACAAAAGAGGGTTTGAAAACATTGGGGGCTCAGTGCCGTCTATTGTTCCGGACCTAAGTAAACAGATGACCTCCTCGGAGAGTCCTGTGGTCATTGTTTGTGCGTGTACAGTGTGGTTAGTCACTGCTGTGGACTTCCTTTTCTTTGTTTCATCCTCTCCATAAAGTTGTGGTAAGGCGCAGCTGTTTGTCTGTCTTCCTGCCCTCTCCAGAGTCACTGGTTAAATATGGAAAAGGCTCTTTGTTAAAACAGTGATAGGCTGTTGAACTTCCAGGAGTGCCCCTCATTATTAATTGATAGCAATTTATCAGTGTTTTCTTTCCTGCAGTTCACTTTAGATGGTTCTAAGATACATGTCTGAGAAGAAATTTTTTGTAGTTTTTTTTTTTTTTTTTTTTTTTCATTCTGTAATGTTGGATTTTAACAGCATCCTAAGATGCTGGAAGCTGGGTTGCTCTGCAGGGCTGTGGGTTCCACTGACTTTCAGTGTTAGGAACAGAGGAGTCCTTTTTGGAAGTTAAAGTATCAGAGCTGTGTCTTTCTAAAGCCAGGTATAACAAAACAGGGGAACTTTCTAATCTAGATTTTGGTTGTCATAAGCCTGCCCCGGGGTCCCTGATGTCCTCTAGTGCATCCTGGCTCCCAAGTGTCTACTTTGTATTGTGAGTGAGAAGCGGAGTCTTCTCGTTATGAGAAATAGCATAGAAGTGTCTGAAAGTTCTTCCGTTCCAACTGGCCACCCACTTAAACAAAGCCTGCTTGCCTCATTTGCCTCGCCTCGTGTATAGATATACGTGGGCAATTGGTGTTTTTCAAAGCAGTCGTACACAGTGAACAGAGCGGCTGTTGGAAGAAATTCCAATGTGGGGAAGGAACACAATAAGCAAGTCCACATTTGCATTACAACAGACGCTATTGGAGAACTTGTAAGAGCAACGCCACCTAGTGGGGTTAACATTCGATAGAGCTGTGTGGGGCATTCAGGGTGCTGGTGAGAGACATCTGGGTGAGCTGAGCCAAGAGCAAGTGTTCATGTCTTTACTTCGCCTCTGACTGACCCTCTGTGTACCTCCTGAGAGAGCTGTCTCTCCTGTGGGCTCTACTTACCTTTCTGTAATATGGCATACTATAACACACAACTCTTGAGTGTTTTTTTTTTTTAAATAAAGATGTGGGTATATTTGAGGTTTTAAAGTTAAAGGCCACCTAATACAATAAATATCAGGTATTAGATTATCTTTAAGTTAGAACAATTATCAGGAAGCTAGTAAACATTGATTAGAGAGATCACGGTGATTATAAATATGTAGGTTTTATGTAGTATGGAGAATAAGACTTTATGCATTGGATAAATGAACAGTGCGTGGAGCCAGCCAGCTCTTTAAATAACTTAAAGCTTAGTGTCAGAAATCTGAAGTACACACTATTCTAATTTCCTAAAGTCTAATTTTACAATAATGCAATATGTGTTAGGAGCAGAATCCTTCAGTGTGCTTGAAACTTATTTTAAGAGCTTGGTACCTCTAGCTCTTCAGAACAGGCGTGCTGGTAATGTCTCTCCAATTCTGAGTTTGAGAAAATAACTTCTCAAGAGTGTGGCTGTCTCCTCGGTGGCAACCACACTGAGTTGCTCATCTTCCCCTCTTGTGTGGGAACTGTTAGTGTCCACTGCCCCTGGTAGGACTTGTGCCCCTGCTTCTGAAATGAGAGTGTGAGGAGAGGTCCCAATGGCTTCCACTGGTAGATTCTGGAAACTTCTCAGACAGCATCTCAAAACAGGGGGAAAGTGACAGATGGATAGACTTGGGCAGACCTTGGACTTGGGGCAATTTGAATTTCTAGACAGGTCTAATTCATCAAAGATAACCGGCTCCTTTCAGGCCTAATATCCCTCATCTGTGGGTCATATTTTTTAAATGTCAGGGAAATTAATTGTTACAGTGATTTCCGTTGTACGTTTCTCTTTTACTTGTTTTAATGAGAGTATCCGGATTTACCTCGACGTGATGGGCTCCAAGGCTGGAGAACAATGAGTCCCCAGCGTTGTTGAGGCAGTTGTAAGTGTCTGAGAGGGATGGGGGTTCTGAGGAAGGCTTCCCCACAGTTCCCTCCCTGCAATCTTGCTGAGCTGAGCCAGGCTAGGCATGGTCTTCTCTTGCTCTTCTTCTCTCCACTCAATGTTCCATTGAAAGTCTACGTCCAAGGCAGCAGGTACCATGTGGGTGTGGAAACGGGTCCTCCTCCGCTGGTTCGTGATGCGGAAAAGATACCCAGATGCTCATATTTCAGACTCTTAGTGAGTCTGCTTGAGCTTTCTTTGATTCTCTACCTGTACCTGCAGCACACCCTTTGGTGAAAAAGCAATAAAGAGCTCATCTGTCTCCTGTGTCTTAGTTGCCTCTGATGTTTGCCTGGAATTCAAGTTTAGAAAGCAGGGAAGCAGACAGTTCTATCTGTTTGTACTGGGTATCAGCTCACCTCTATTTTGTGCTTGAATGGAGGTCGTTCCGGTCATAGTGTCTCAGTGACCCTGCCGTGCCAATTTAAATGTAATTAAAGGTGTGTTTACACCTTACCTGAAATTCAACAGCACTCTCATTATGGGGGAGTACCATTCTGCTCCTCCTCATTTGAAGACCCTGGGTGGCTATTTGGAGTCATCTAGTTAGAAGAGCAGAGTAGACACACTCAAGGTAACATTAATGCCTTATTGGGACCACATACTTTTCTTCTCCAGCAATCCTATAAAAGCCTATAGGTTTCATTGGGACCAGAAGAATCATAAATGAACTTTTGCTATGAATGGCACCTACTTTTTTTTAGACAGATACAAAGCACATATGAGTGGTATTTCTTATACATGGGATCAGTTCCCTTTCTGCTGGGATTGGAGACAGATGTGATTCTATAGCTTTCTGACCCACAGTGGGTGATGCTGATGTATCCTTGAAAAAAAAATTAGCTTCTTCTCTAAGAACCATTCATCTTAGTAATAAAAAAATGTTATTGATGTCAAAATAAATAAGTTTGTAGCCAGGCCTGGTAGTACATGTCTTTAATGCCAGTACTCAAGGCAGAGACAGGTGGATCTCTGAGTTTGAGGTCAGACTGCTCTGTAGAGCAAGTTTTGGGACAGCAGGGGCTACACAGAGAAACCGTGTCTTGGAAAATCAATCAATCAATCAATCAATCCAATCATCAGTCAATTTGCATACTAGATCCTGGTTTGTATAGGTAAGGACCTAGCACATTATCATCTTGTTAGTTCTGTGAATGATAAAGTAATTCTCTGTGTTACCTTGGTTCTCAGGTTTTATTTCTCCTTCACTTGCATCTTCTTACCAAGCCGTGTTGATCTCTGTGAATGTATGCAGAGTCTAGGGCCAGCTTTCTTCACATCTGGATTGCCAAAATGTCTGCTATCCTCAGAGTTCAGGGCCCTATCCTGTCCAGCCTCCTTCTCAGCCCTCTTTCCAAAGTCCCTACCACACCTCCTTCTTCTACTCTCAGGTAGCTTAAGAGTGAATGTGCCTTCTTTAGTGTGTCTCTGTCTTCTTTTCTAGTGTTATCTCTTGCCTGCCAAGACTATGTTCTATTGCCTTTCTCTCCTCCTTTCCCATCGTGCTTTAGGATATCTAATGCACATGCATCCTGTCTTCCTATAATTACTTCCCCTCCCCTCCTACCTCTCCCCTCTCCTCCCTCCTCCTCCTCCCCTCTCCTCTCCTTCCTCCTCCTCCCCTCTCCTCTCCTTCCTCCTCCTCCCTCCTCCTCCTTCTCTCTCTCTCTTTCTGATATAGGGTCTCTTTCTTCATAACCTAGGCTGTTCTGAAACTCACTATGTGAACCAGGTTGTCCTGGCCTCTGTCCCCTGAGTGACAGGATCAATGGTATGCAAAATCATTCTTGGTCCACCTTTCTTTATTTTACCCAAATACTTCCTGCTTATTATAGACAAAGGAAATTCACATGCTTTCTTAGAATTTTTTTATAATTACTGCATTCTGTCTTAATGTTTGCAGTATCTCATTGTTTTATTCGCATACATAATCCTATATCATATTTAAATTATTATGTTTAAATTATTATATTACTTAACTATTTCATTTATGCGTAGCTTATGCTAAAACTGTAAACTTATTGAGGGTTAAAAACTTTAGAACCCAAAACCACAAAGAAACCCTGTTTCGAAAAACCAAAAAAAAAAAAAAAAACCCACAAACTTTAGAACCAGGTTTGTGTTGAGTGAAGTGGAATATTTCCTCACCCAGGGTGTGGAATCTTAGCATTTGCATCTGCAGAGCATAGGTGAACACTTGCAGTGGGGATAGCTAATCTCTTGGCACAGTGTTAGCACATGGGACCTTCCTGTCAACTTTAGCTAGCTCTCTTCTGTATTATCACAAAGTCTTGTAGAGTGCAATTTTACGTCAATAAGGGTGTCTTCCATGTCCAGGCGATAGACTCATGGTATGCATAGATAAGTTTGAGAGATTTTGTGAAGCCGTGTGGGAAGCATGAGAAAAGCTAAGGTGATCGTGCAGGAACCAGAAACAACAAGGGGCAACTTGATTTCCTGAACCAAAGGGAACAGTGGATGACAGAACCCAGAGGTCAAGAAGACAGAGTCAACCATGTGATGACTCAGATGCTCTGGTCTTACTCCCCCTGTCCCTTTGCAGAGGACCCTGAGAATAAAGCATGGTCAGAAGCAGAGGGACTCGGGGGCCCAACGCTGTGGGAAGGGATGAGCCCAGGAGAACTCTGCTGATTCTTCTGCCAGATCGCCCTCCAGCAGGTCCCAGTGCAGGATCTCCAGCACTGACCTCTTCCGTTTGGCTGCTCACAGAGGTCTTTTTGCAGAATGACTGCCCAACACTTAAGTCTTTTTTATTGAGAGCTGATGAATAAAAGGACTGAGATTGTCTCTTATGTTCTGTAACCCTTTCTCCCATCCATTGTGCTGGGCATTGTCCCTAAATTAGGACCATATGATGAACTGACCCATGAGTGGGCTGTCGTCCCTCCCTAGGTGAGCCAGTGAGCATCTTTTCATCCAGATGAGAGCCCTGTGACCACCAGCCCATCTTCACATTTGTGTGCTACCGCTCAGAACTGACTGCATGTGTTGCAGACAGAACTTTATTCTTCTGCTCTTGCTTGCTTCTTTGAAGCGTCATGTGGTTTTATTTATTCTACCTTTTAAAAATCGAAAAGAAAACCTCAGAGTAGAGAGGTTCTAAAACTGTGATGGTGTTGCACTCAAAACAATGAAATTACTTAAAAGAATGGGAGAAGACTAAAGGAGATAATAGACAAACTGATCAATAAACTATAAAAATTGAGAATCACATGAACTTCGAAGGATCGATATGCATGAAGCGACCAATCATTTTATTGCTGGCACTAGAATCTAACAAAAGCAAATAGGCTGTTTTGATTTACTAGAAACATATTTCAAATAAATTATGAAACACAAGTAGGAATTACTACCATTTCTTAGAATTACATTTTTTTTTTTTTGCATTGACCGTTAGCAGGGAGATTGGCAGATAGCATGAGGTACAAACTCTAGAGAGCAGAACTGTTATTAAAACCATGTTTTTGAAATGCGTTTGGTGACATGGGGAAAGCTGACAGTGCATCAAGTGTTTAAGAGAGCCGATTATCAGCCGTGTGAACCATGTAAGCTGCTTTCAAATGTGTACCACCCACACATGCGAACACATACATGCTTATGAGGCAGGGGTGTGTGTGTATATGCTCGCTCGAGTGTGCATGCGTGTGGGTGAGTGTGGATGGCAGGGCCTGCCTACTGGGGCCGGAGACGAGCCTGTGTGTGCTTTGGAGTGTTTAAAGTCATCTCATTTCTACCGCTTGCTAACGGCGTGATCTCAGCAGCACACTTACTTGCGGAGTTCTTACAGATAGATCACAATCAGCTATTGGCAGACTGAAAACCACCCGTCCGTCATAACCCACCTCTAACGTGTATTTTGTTTTCCTTCACCATAGTCTTCCAAATACAAAGAAAATGCATTAACAGATGAACTCTCTCGTGTCTGGGTGGTGTGAGAAATCTGTATTTGTTTTCATTCCCTTTATAGTAAACATATGATGCATTTCATTATGACCAATACAAAAGACTATTTTTATTTCTTCATTGTTTAAGAGAAACTTTGGTCATCCCCATTGCTGTCACTGAGTTTGCCTATGCTCTGGACTTGGTGCACAGGGATTGGGTGCTGTCAAGCAGGGATGTTGAGATGCTCTGTTGCTGGGGGCTTAGGATCCCTATCACCCTCAAGCCACACAGTTCTGTATCACTGAAGTACTGTGTCCGGCCTCCTTCCTTCCAGTGATGTGGGATGTGTTTCCTTAATGGACACATAGGGGAAGGATGTGTAAACTCTCTGTATTGTTTCTTGAGTTCCCAGATAAGCTCGGTGACAAACCACTGAGTCACCCACTCGGGGCATGCTTATTGCAGTGGGGGTGGCTAGAGGCAGCCTAGCTCATTACCCCAGTGTGCAGGTGCACTTGTACATTTTTACAGTCGTTGCCACGTGCTCTATGGTGTGCATCAGAAAACCACCTCAGGGCGCGGGGCAACAATTGCCTTGTTCCTGGATGCATGCTCCAAATGCCAGAGATAACAGATGCTCCCAATTTTGAATGGACCCCCTTCTCATGGCTACTCCTCACCAGCACACCTATTTTAGTTCTTATATTTATTATTTTACATGGGTTGCGACTGTGTCTGCTTTTCCTCCAGGCGGCGAATAACAGCCCCTATCCTTTGTCTTCCATTCCAGAGACGTTTAACAAAATGCCAGCAGTGATGATGACGATGATAGTTCTGTTGAGCAGGTCTCTTTCAGAGACCCGTGCTTTGTCTTCCATATATATTTTGTGTTTTTCCTGTAGACTCTAGCAGAGCAAAGAGAATGTAATAAAGAACTGACATAGGAGAAACTTACAGATTAGTGGGGGTGGCAGCAATTTTCAACCAGCGTGACTCCAGGCTCATGGCAGTCATGACTCTAAGGTGGTCGAATCTCTCTGTCACATAGTGGAAGCCAGGTAAGTATCGAGTAGGCCAAAAGAGCACCGTAGGCAGGATGCACACAGAGTGTGTGCAAGGCATGGCTGGCAGGTAGGCACACCCTGTACAGGGGGCTTCAGACAGTGTGATGAAGAAGCAAAGAGCCAAGTTCTGGTAACAGTGTCACAGTGAGGGATTAGACTTGAAATTAGGAGGCCGCTGCAGGATCTTGAGGAGAGCACGGAGATAGATATCTTAGCAGCTATAAGCTGTTTATGGAAAATGCTTGCAAGAGCCCAGTACTAGAAACAGGGTCAACGGTGGTCAGATCGGAAGTGCAGAGGTGAACGGCACTGCCGGACTGAGGTGCTACAGAGGAAATACAAAAGAAAAAAAAGGCAATTTGGGGTGATGTCAACAGGATGCAGTGACTTGTCACTGGGCAGGAAAGAATGTGTGGGTGACTCGCAGGCTTTAGGGGTTCGTGAGCAGAGACAAATAAAAACAAGAAGTAGAAGCGACTTGGATGTTTAGAAGGCGCATGGCACCTGTGGGAGCCATGTGGCGGCAGCATGCAGGGACCTGTTGCCTTGTCATTGTGGGCTTCTTGAGAGAGAGGTCTAGAGGAGGGACTGATGTCATCAGCCCTAATAAACAACTGACCTGGACCACAAGTAAAGAGGGAATACAGATTCTCCCAGATGAGCAGATTTACATTAGAGTGGGTTTGAGAATTATACCACGATGATTATCTTAGTGCTTATTTTGTAGGAATGGTTAAAAATTCACGTGCACAGAGTAGCTTAATGCTTTTAGTGGCGCACCTTGAAACTAATGTATCCGGTTTTGAAGGTGTGTATCTCTCTTTCTTTTTCTTTCTTTCTTTTTGAAAATTGTTCCCAACTTGGACAACTTGCCTATGAGTCTCATTCCAATACACTTTGGAAAAGCAGATGAAGTATCTCGGGTGAGAGCGAGGCTGTAATGGAAAAAGCAATTCGGCCTTAAATGAAGATGATGAGGCTGGTGCCATACTGCTTGAAACAGTGCGGGAATTTAAAACCTAAGTGAGATTACATCAAATTCTGCTGAAACTTTTGTTCCATTTGAATGGAATGTCTGTAATTGAAGATAAAGGGTTCAACTTAGAAAGGCATGTGATGAAAGGGGCCATTTTTATCAGTTTTCTGACACTCTTTCCAATTTCTTTCTGTACCTGTGAATGTGTACACAAAGCCATTAAGTCATATTGATAATAAAAATACTGAGCTTTTTTTTTTTTTTTGAGACGCTAATGCATGAGAATACTGGCTTGATTTTGTTAGCAGTCCTTCCTGCTTGCATTTCCTTGACCAGAGCATGCAAATCCTTAGGGAAGCTGTGGGCACTCACATGTAGATTAGGTCACAAGTTCAGAATGATTGTTGGAAGCACTAGGAGACTTTGAAAAACTTGATGCTCCAGGTGGAGAGTTGGCTCAGTGTTCAAGAGAACTGACTGTTCTTGAACAGGACCCCAGCTTGGTTCCCAGCACCAACACTGGGTGGCTTACAACCACCTGCAACTTCAGCTCCAGGAGATCTGGCGCCCTCTTCTGACCACCACAAGCACTTGCATTCATGTGCACAAACCCACACACCAGACTCACAGAAACACATAATTAAAAATAAAATATTTTTAAAAAGAAATAGGCCTTGATCTATTTCATTTGTTGATTTTTATCATTTTTTAATGATGAGAATAATTTATGTTATCATATTCTCCCAGTTTAAGATTACTGTGAACATAAATCGAATAGTACTGTTGATGACAGTATTTACCAGTAGTACTATTGATACTATATACCAATAGTACGATTGATTACAGTATTTGCAAGTTCTTTTGTTTCTCTGTTTGAGACAGTATTTGCAGTTTTCCATTAAAGCTTATTTCCTTATATTAGTGGTGAAACTCACTGATTCATTTCCCATTATGTATAGTAACCGAACTATGAAGCATTGATGTAAGATGAGTCAAATTTGATGACGTGCAGTAATCATATTTCCTCTAATAGAGCTCTAGATCCATTCCCTTCATGTGGCCTTGTGGTCAGCCACAAGGTCCCTTTTCCTGGCTTGACGCTCAGCTCAGCTCTGTTAATTCCAGTCATCTGTGTGTCACATGCTTGTCTGTGCAGCTTCACGGGGTTGTCTCCGAGGACCTCTCCTGAGGGGAACATGGCCAGAGCATCCGCTGCCCATTGATAGTCTGGCATCAAAACCAGCAGACTCACATTCTGCTTGCGGACCTGAAGACCTGCATGCTGACTTTGGCCGTCTGGTATTGGGTGTATGACAACAGGAGAGACTCATACAAGGACAGGCTTCTGTGTGGCTGAGCGCAGTGGCTGCAGGGTCTCCCAAGCTCGTTGACCTGCTGTGTGTTGGCTCTCTTCCCTTAGGCACGGTGCTCTTTTAAAGTTTTGCTTTTGTTATCAGCAAGATATGATTCTTAACTCAGGCCAGTGTTGTAGACAGAAACATGACGTGTGCATGTAAATTACCGTGGCCAATGTCAAGGAGACGGGGAGTGGGGGGGGGGACGCACTGCGTTCTTGCATGGTGGCTGTGGCTACTATTGTGCATGCAGGCTTCCATGTCTGCTTCCAGAAGGTTCTGCCACATGTGACTCTGGAGCACTCGTTTCATTTGTTCGAGGTTCTGTTTTCTCTGCTGTTTTTAAACAGTGACATTTACTTGGCAGGATTCCTATGAGGACTTAAAGCAGGCAACTTTCCCTGCTGGTCCTTGGGACTGCTGGAGCAGAAGGATGGCTGAGGGCCTTTAGCAGTGCAGTCATCTCTCACAGGAGGCTGAGGAGTCCAGGATCACAGTGCCTGCAGGTTTCGTGTCTGGTGTCCCTTTCTAGCTATCTGGCTGAGTGCTTAGAAAAAACATACTGTGTCTTTCATTTTAGTAAAAGCCCTGGTCTCATCCTGAACTCCTCACCCCATGATCTAACCCAACCTTAATTACTGTCAAAGACCCACCTGGAAATATCACATGGGGTTAAGGTTTTCAACATGTGAATGTCTGGGTTGAGGAGGGGAATGCATCCATTAAGACCTCAGCACTAGCCATGGTGTGGCACTGCAGGTTTGCCACGTTTACTGTCCACACAGTCTCTCGTTTCATACGTTTACTGTCCACACAGTCTCTCGTTTCATATGTAGTCTCGTTTCTTGAAAGTCTTCTCTTTTTTAGTTCCAAGGTTCTTGCTTGGAACCTTTCTCCTCATCCTTTGGGCTTCTCAGTATCTAACAACCCTGTTTATAAGAAAGCCCAAGGAACACAGGAAGGAAAGAATAGGCTGCCCTTGGAAGGCCCTGCACTGAGAAGGTTATTCAAATACCTAGCCTGGTGCTGTCTGGGCTTTCAAAAGGTTAGTACTTTGGAATAAGGGAAGGCAAGAAGAATGGGGGTGGGGAGTGAGGAGGGACTTGGCGTGGCTCATGGAGTACATCAAAGCCTCATTTCAGGCTTGCAGGATTCGTATTAGGATCCACTCAACCTCCCCACATGCCACAGGGCGACTTGGGTAGGGCTGAGGGGTGAGTCCCAAGGTACTTGGGTATACAGCATGCCTGAGTTAACCTGCTGTACATACTGTAGATGGCATTGAAACTGGTTTAGTTTGAAATAGACTAAGATGAACAAGCTTACCTTTCTACCAGAAGACTGGCCCTCGGTCCTCTTATTTTAATGTTTTCCCATTTTTGTATGTGTTGCTGTTCCTTCCTTGTCTGTGGCTTGTGTGTGTGTGTTTGTGTGTGTGCGTGTGTGTGTCCATTTCCTGGCCATAGCAGCTGCGCCTGCGCTTTGTGCAGCCACTCTGGACTGTTTTATTGAGAACCGTGTCCTCGGCACACTTGCTTCGAGATGACTTTGGTGGGCATCTGTGTGACCGGAGTCTGAGCTCCTGGATATCAACTCCACTCCGCCACTTTCTCTAGTAACTAACTGGCTGATTTGGGTTGGAGGCGAGCGGCGAGCCTATACATTTGGCCAATTTCACAGAGCTTACCTTGAAGCTATTGAAATGCAAATCCAGGCTATGCTTCGAGACTCTGAGAAGTCAGACATTTGGTTCTTTGTTTTCTTCTGAAAAATAAGCATTCAAAATTCATGCACATTCTTTATTCATGTGCTTTACAGTTAAGTTCTGCTTGTGTGTCTCGATGAATCCTATTACTATTATTTAAAATTTCATGAATGAAGCTTTGCATTTCTCCCACTACGCTAGCCAAGGCCAGCTTAACCAGTCAGAGTACCTGGACATCTAGGGTTTAACTGCGCTCTTATGTGTGTCTGCTTGTGTGCACTCATATACCCACCCAGGTCTGTGTGTAAGCAGTGCTATTGTTAAATCCCCTCCCTGTGAAATGGGTAGAAAATCAGAGCAACTTTGTGCCGTTTTGCCCTTTTGTACATGACGCTTAAAAGGCTTTTGTGAGATGGAGCCTTGATGTCAAAGCTTCTTTTCTGTGGATGAGAGTTGTTACATTAGTGGTCCTGAAAGGGAGTATTCTTTCCTGCACTGTCTGCTCACCTGTGTTATCGAGCCTATGACTTCATGTGTCAAGTTCTTTGGGGAGAATATTGTATGTCAGTAACATAACTCCCCTGTCATTTGATCTGCTCTGCGATCACCCCCACCCCAAACTGTCACTGTCTCCCCCTGCCCCAGATAGTTTCCCTAAGCTGTGGCCACTTCATTCACTCACAAGAAGAGAGAGTGGTTTTCTTACCTGATCCTAGACTATTCAGCCCTGGTTTGGTAGAAGGAACACAGGCTTAAGTGGAATTCTTTGTTAAGTCTTGTCTCCCTGGGGAGGACTATTTGTAGTCCTTTGAATTAAGCGTTCTGTCAGTCCGTGAGAGCCATGTCAGGAAGGACTTGATCAGCTCTTTTTGTACCCTGAAGGTTCTGTCATTTCTGGGAAGGGCTGATGACTCAGAGAAAATAGCAAATGTTCGTGGGGATGTGGACCCAGATGTGCTAGTACCCTGGTCTGGAACACCGGGGAATTTAGAAATTGCCGGGATTGGACTCTTACTGACTTTTACGCGTGACCTCCTTTCGCATCCACCCCCCTTCGGTTTGTTGAAGTAGAAGCTGGGTGACCAGCAGCAGCCACACTGAGCAGATTCTGTATAGCATCATTTCCTGCCTCCCCACTAGGAGGGCGTCCTTCTTTATGTTAGTCCTGCCTGTCATTGTTAGACACTTTCCTCAGGTTGTTCTGGACTGGAAGCTGGTGTGAAGTCTGGCATTCATGCCTAACAGCTGGTCTCAGCCAGTCCGGACTGTGTGTGTTAATGGAACCCTCATGTTCCGTGAGGGTCATGCATGGATGGTTGGCTTCTGGAGTCTGCAGATCTCACATTCACACTGGGCTCCATTGCTCCCGGACTCTCATTATTGCTTAAACTTTCAGACATAGACATATAGTCACTGAGTGTTATTTCCATCCGTATTAAAAATGACGTCCTTACTCTAGGAACACAGCATCATGTTGATTTAATTTGAGGAAGCATTTTTTTTATAGCCCTGCCAAAACCAAATAAACAAACAAGCAAAATGGGTCAGTTACATTCTTCTTGGCATCCCATCTTTTCCTGGAATTAACCTGTGGTCTGTGGGGAGTGCTGTAGTGGTCTGGCAACATTACCAGGCCAGTCTTAACAGGACGTTCAGCCACTCACCCAACAGGTGTTTGCTGTGCAGTTTTGGGCTTTGCTAAGCTTGGAGATATGATGTTCATGCGAGACTGGATTCCTGTTGCCTACTGGGAGCTTATGGTCAGAAATGGAACACACAGTGGTCGCTAGGATGGCTTGTCAGCCACACAGTAAGCACTTAGTGACCGGGTGGATGTGTTGAGATGCCGTGTGAGCACAATGACAGTGGTTTACGAGAAGCATGAGCACAGAGGTGGAGACTGGCAACTGATTTCCCCCTGCTGTTGTTCAACTTTGGGTCTCAGTGGAAAATTTGAGTGGAGATGTGCAGCAGGCGAGAAGGATTTCATCTGGAGAGATGAGTCCAGAGCCAGCCTGGAGGCCGAGATACAGGTGGTATTATCATAGACGTACTAATAAAGCCACGGGAGCTGCATCAGAAGTGACTTATCAGCTCTCATTACACTCTGGGAAATTCTGTTATTTCCAGGAAGGGCTGCTTGCTTGGGAAAAAAACACGCAAGCCATAAAACAGGTATTCATGGGAATTTTGATACGTAGACCAGGGTATGTCGGTGCCCGTGTTTAGACAGCAGAACGCGTCTAAGTTCTTGTGGTTGGACTTACTTGCTAATGTCAATAGAGTGGATGAAGTCCTCCAGTAACAAGGCAGAAGTGAGGGGGACCTCTGGGGGGGGACCTCCCTACATCTGTGGCCTCTATCTCCACTATGTACTAGAGGGAGACTGTGAGAACACAGACGACTGAAGAAGGCATTTCTTCCGAAGCTTGTGGCCACAAGCCGAGAAGAAGGACCAGTAATAAATGATAAACAGTAGGTCCACCATCCAGTGACATTTCATGAAGGGATAGATAAACTGGTTAACAGACAGTCATGCATTGGATGGTGTATAACTGGTCTTCCTATTCTGCGGGAACTCAGAGATGCTCCCGAAAATGAGCATCCTGTGTAATCATCTTAAATGTTACATTTATTGTGCTCTAAGTGCATGGCAACATCCTCACTGTTTCACGTGCATCGTCTGTTTCATTTTCACAGCAGCCCCTGGGGGCAGTGCTTTCCTGTATCTTCAGAGGAGGAGGCGATGGAGTTGCCTAGCCTCTCATTAATTCCTAGAATTAGTAAGTGACAGCAACTAGCTACGAACCAAGGTGTCTGGATTAAAATCACAGTGGGCTGGCCTCATCCTTGAGGACCTCACACTTCCTGCTTCTCTGGGGTCAGCAGGCTAGTTTGCTGTGACACACTCACTAGAAGTTGGATGCCTAGTACTGTGTGCTAGGATTTAAATGTGTCCGAGAGTCCGTGTGTCTAGGGCCTGGTCTCAGGTTTAGAGATGTGGGGGCTGATGAGATCTTTCAGAGCTAGAGCCCCATGGAAAGTCCTATGGGATCCCAGTTAGCTGTTTTGAGTTAGCTGAGTCTGGCCCCTCCTACTCTTCCTTGCCATTTCCCACCTTGTCCAAAGCTCCTCATGGTTGCAAATGGGCTCTTCTCAGAGGCCACCTGATGCTAGCACCTGGCCCTTAAATCTCTGGAACCACGAGGTAAATAAACTTTTTTTTTTTTTTTTGCCATAAGTAGCCATCGTCAAGTTAGAGAGACAAAACACGGAAAGCCAGAGAGAAATGTGGCTCAGTGTCTGTGTGTGGCTGTACAGTGAAACGGTCCTGAGCTCACTCACCTTGACTCTTCCAATGGCCTTGAAAAATCTAAGTAATTTTACAATTTCCCAGTGTAGGCTTACGGGGAGAGTGTGGAGATTGATTCACGAGGGGGATGAAACAGACATCAGGACATCAGTCGGAACTGTGGTCTGTGGGAGTCAAATTAATTTTGGTTTTTTGTTGTTGTTTGTTTTGTTGTTTTTTTCTAGGCTGAGTAACTTGGGACCTGGAAAATATAGGCCTAATTCACAATTTAAAAATTAAAAATTATGTAATTCTAACAGACGAAGGTATATTGTGCTGTAAAATTCCTAGAACATTTTCTTGGAGTCTGGAATGCTCTCAGGAACAGTTGGTTGATGGAGAGCCATTCTGGTACACAGAAGTGACTAAGGCCGAAAAGTCTTAAAGTCATTGGTGCTGTTTGAACTCACTTTAGCCCTTGTAGGCAACCATCTGAGGGGCTCATGTAGGAAAGTTCATTCGTTTCATTATGGAAAATGGTTTTGAATTAGAGTTATGCCTCTGCATGGCTGTACCTACCACATCAAGAGCATGCATTTACAGATGTGTTCCCCTGGTACTGAAGACCTCACGCCCCCCCCCCCCCCCCCATTCTCCTAGGCACCTCCTTAGACCCTGGCTGCTCTCTGGGAAAGATATGTTTTCTTGCTGGATTTTAACAGGGAAATCCAGAGCCGTGCAGTAGAACAGAGCTGCTCATAGGAAGAAAGCTTGCTCTAGGAAGTTTACAGATGCAAAGAACTGTCAGGAGAGGAAAAGAAACAGGGCCTCAGAGTCAGCCTAAGGCTACCATGTCATACCGTCCTGACACACACACTCAGTGGGCTCTTTAGTTACACCAGAGGGTCAGTCTTTTACAGTCTTGAAAAGCAAATCCATTCTCATCCTTTTCATCAAGGCCACTCAAGACATTTTGTCACTTGAATAAAAGGCACTCTCAAAGTTTGCTGTTTTAATTTCCTTAAGATAGAAATTTTCTTCTTTCTGTATTTAGTACTTATTTATTGTTATATATTTAATGTGGCCAGTGTGGCCACTGTGGGCACCTAAAAATAAAATGTCTTGCCTTTTTCTTGGTTAATCTGTCTACATATTTACAGTGTAAATACGTCTTTCCACAAGATCCTTGGTTCCTGAATGGATTAGAAAAGATCAAAAAGGACATGCTATAGAAGGCGAATCTATTATTGTCAATTCCATTTGTCTCAGGACTTTTTCCCTTGAAGAACTGGTGTCTTATGTTCCTAACTCTGCTGGCCTTTTAGATGCCAGCAGGTTTCCACTTGCCTGGCAAGTAACGGTTTACCAGGCATGCCTTCCTCGATGCTCAGCCAGCCCAAGTTACTATAATGTGTAACTTAAACCATGTGTCAGTGATAAATAGCAGAAGCCACGAGGCAGCCTGCAGCATTATTTCTTTATAGCCACTTAACTATGACTGCTCTCCAGGATCACGTTCATCCCCCAGCTCTCAGATACTTCTCCAAGACGGGTGGAAGTAGCAGCCAAGGAAATCCTGCCTGGATGGCTTGTTGGTTTTTGCTTTTGCTGTTTTTGTTGTTCTTCTTCTCTTCCCTCTTTTCTCCTCCTGCCCAGCACATTTACTTCACAAGCTCTTCTCAGAATTATGGTCGGCCCCTCACTTCCCATAGCCACTCTTGCAGACTAAAGCATACTTGAGGCTGGGCATTCACACTTGGCCACTGTGCCTCTCTGAGTATCATATGCACGGGACTTGCTTTGCATGCGGCTTACCCAGCAGTGTGTGCTTCTCATGTCCTCATGGATGAG
This sequence comes from Microtus ochrogaster, assembly GCF_000317375.1. Lineage (NCBI taxonomy): Eukaryota > Metazoa > Chordata > Mammalia > Rodentia > Cricetidae > Microtus > Microtus ochrogaster. The sequence continues at coordinate 2,717,367 of NW_004949109.1, read as the reverse complement.
ATGGAATTTAACATTAAGAACCTTGCTGGGTTCAATGAGAGATAATTACATGCATAATCCCAATGCTGGTTAATTGAGGGTGCCCTTGTTAAAGGCTTCCTCGGTTCTTTGGGGGCATCTTTGATTTATGATGAGGGCTTCACCAGCTGAAAAGGCTCAGTGACCTAGAGGTTGAATCTAAAATGTGTTTCGCAGAGTTGGTGGAGATTGGAGACTTCTGTCTATTTCCCCCCAGTTTGTTTCATTCTGTCTCCTGTCCTCGCAGGAGGGGAAGGAACTGGAGACAATCTAAATCCATCAAGACTCCATGCTCAGGAGGCATCTCTGCTCTCCTTCTGGGACAGCCTCCTCCCTCCTCCAGCATCCTCTCTCCCTTTTCTCTCCTCTCTCCTCTCCCTTTCTCTTCCCTATTTCCTGCCCACATCTTCCCCGTGCTCAGATTTTTCTCTCTTGTATTTACCCCTCCCTGATGTCTCATCTCGTCTCCATTTTCTATACTTCAGTTCTATACCTTTCTCTCCCCGCCTGATGGCCCCAGCCCTTTGCCCTGTTCTCATCAGACTCCACTGTGACTTCTCAGCCTCCTTTTCTTCCTTCTGCCCATCTACTTCTTGAGATGAAGAAAACCAGTCTTTCCCTGTTTTGTCCACAGTGTGACCAGGTGTGTGATAAGTAAGCTGATGATGTTTCTTTCAAGGGCTTGGATGTGAGGTGATCAGTATTCTCTTTGTGCTGTTGGGCCATTCTTTTGTGATACTACATCATCGACTATTTTATAACCAGGGCAGGAAGTTTAAAAAGAATTTTTATTTGATAAAAGGTACGTATGAAACAGGAGAGCCTCCAGGACAGCATACAGAGCAGTGGGGTCCTTGGCGAAGCACATTACTTCACAGGCATGAGGCAATTGTTTGTACTGGTTACATCAGCCAGAAGAAAGATGATAAATTCTGGATTCTTGTCTCAGCACATCCTGGCTCCCTAAAGAATTCCTGCTAAAGAATTTGCTGCGTTTATCTTTCATTGCTTCTGTTACCCTTCCAGGGTACAATTTAATATCTTTACTGTACGAAACAACAAAAATCCAAATATAGAAAAAAAAGTATTTTCCTCACCAGGTACAGTCTGGAGTGCTTCAGAATTAGAGAATAATAGGGTTTTGAGGCTCAGAGGACATTTCAGTCCTGATTAATTACTTCATCTTTTGGCTAAGAGTACTGCATTGTAGACAAGTGATGTGAGGGAGCCCTGGGTGTGGAGATAGTGAAGGTCAGGAAGGATGTGTGGTCATTCGGGCTCCTTGGTGGCCACTTGGGCTTCTTGCACATGGCTGGTTTTGTCCTTCTGCATGGTCACACTAAACAGTTAACTATTTAAACTATTTATTTATTTGTTTATTATGTAATCAGTGTTCTGTCTGCGCCTAAGCTTGCAGGCCAGAAGAGGGCATCATATCTTATTACAGATGGTTGTGAGCCACCATGTGGTTGCTGAGAATTGAACTCCGAACCTCTGGAAGAGCAGCCAGTGCTCTTAACTGTTGAGCCATCCCTCCAGCTTACTTTCTTATCTGACTTGATGTGGTTTGCTTTGTTTTGAGGCATGGCCTTGGTCTATAGTGTCGGTTGGTCTGGAATTCCCACTGTGTAGCCCAGGCTGGACTTAGACATGGGCCAATGCTCCTACCTCAACTGCCCCAGGGCCATGTTTACAAGTATGAGTCATCTTGCCTGGCTGTCATAAGGTTTTAAATAAGAGATGAGTCCCTAACAGATATCCCATTGCAGAAAGCTCATTTATATCCTACCTAACCTGAGGTTTTTTTTTCTTTTTTTCTTTTTTTGGTTTTTCTAGACAGGGTTTCTCTGTGGCTTTGGAGCCTGTCCTGGAACTAGCTCTGTAGGCCAGGCTGGTCTCTAACTCACAGAGATCCGCCTGCCTCTGCCTCCCGAGTGCTGGGATTAAAGGCATGCGCCACCATCGCCCGGCTATATTTAGCAAATTCTAAAAGCCGGTCACAAGTTATGGCTTCTATTTGTTGTCTAGAATTTGAATTAATCTGTATTTCTAAATTTTTCTGCTTTATATTTTGGAGAGTGATGGTAACCCAAGATTAGGCCTAGAATGGATATATGTAAAACCAGTGGGGGAGGAGCAGAGGATGGCTTGTGGACAAACTGGAGAGCTTATCCTCTGAATAAAGGCATCGAGATTCCATTTGTATCTGGCAAACTCAAGGCTCAAGAAAACACTGTGTGCGTGTGTGCTTGTGTGTGTGTGTGTGTGTGCGCACGCGTGTGTGCGTGCATACATCCTTGTGTTTGCAATTCTTGTCAGCAATTTTGTGGGGGTGCTGGGATTTAGTTGAGGGCCTATACAAACTAAGCATTTATACCTTAGCTCTCTCAATTATTTTTAAACATTTAAACAAATTTAAGACTTTAAAATAGCAATTGTACGCGAGTGGGAGGGATCTTCTTTTGGAGCAGAGAGTGGGGTTTCCCACGGATGCCCATGCTCAGTGGTTATTATGCTGTATAATATATTATACTGGTGCAGGACCACTAGCGTTCTCCATAGATGGAAATCCCGGTCTTTATAAGATGGCTTTACATCATCCTATGAGCAAATGAAATTTTAGCTTAATATCTCAATTTAGTACTGAGTTTTTGTGCATATGAACTATTATCCAATCCTGTCTGTCTGCCTGTCTATGTATGTATATATGTATGAATGTTTGTATGTATGTATCATCTATCTGATCATCTATCTAGCTGTATCTATCTACATACCTATCTGAGATTTATGTCCTTCTATGCAAAGACACAGCACAAAGCATGGGCCACTCCTCACGGAAGTTTAATAGGAAAGTGGGCAGGAACAGCATTCTAATTGATAGGGCCACCCGGCAATTTGAGTCAACCTGTTAGTTACCAATTTTTGTTACGGGAAATTTAACACCCATAGCAAGAGCCAGGAGGATGCTTTAAGTAGCCTCCAATGCATTCTTTGCACACTGGCCATTGCTCTTACAGGACAGTTTAATTTGTGTGAGCTACTGTTGCTGCTTATTGTCTTTTGCATTCCTTAGGAAACGAGTCTTCAGAGTTACCATTTCCTTAGTGTCTTAAAAACCTTTGCTACATATCTAAAACCCTTTTGGTTTTAATAGCGGTTACATATCACTGGGTTATTACAGTGTATGCAGCTTCTCTGTTGAGTCTCCATTTGGAGCAGTGTTTCCTGGGTGTGGTTTTGCCTCTTAAGATGAGCGGGAGCGAATTGTGGAGAAATTCTTTTTGAGAACAGTTTCTATCTATGCCCTTCCTTCAGACTGTTCTCACACTTGCTAAGTGGTGCCTGCTTTTATTGTGGTTTTTTAGAGCCCGAAACTTCTGGAACTTTGTTCAGTTTGAATCTTCTCCTATAACTTAAGGAAGCTAATTCCCTGGTATTTTTAATGGATACTAATTTCCCTCGTGTTAAAGTATTGGGCAAAGGGTGATGGAGTATCTTGAAAATAGACAACAGTTTTAGGTATTGATGATCAGCTTTGAAGTCTCATGGTCTTGCTAGGAGCCTTGTGCATTGGCCCTAACATTCAAAATGATCCTGGTCGGCACTATTAATCCCATTTTTCAAGAAGGGGGAGCTGAGCATCAGAGACAGCAGATTCCCTGGACGTCATGGGTTGCATCTGTTTGAACAGACCTGCTAAACTGCTGTAGTCGGGCTCCCTGCTCACACCCTGGTCTGGCCCTGGTGGTTTTGAGAGAGAGGTTGATATGAAAGACATTTATTTCGCACAGCTGAGATTTGATGTCGATTGTTTTGCACTTTATCTGTCCTCCCTCCAAATTAGAAGAAAAAATAGGCCTTTTACATAGAAATTATAACTGCAGTCCAGACTTAAAGCTCAATGTGTATATTGAGAAGAAAGTCTGCAGAGCTGCCGGTCATCTTGAAAGGGCAACCCAAGAAAGTGGGAACTCTTTTTACCCTGAGGAGGATTCTCATTATCTGCATTTTTTTCATGAGTGAAGACAGGGTACCCAGAAAATGTGAGATGAGTTGGAAGAATGTAATACTGCATTGTGAAAAGGCAGATGGGTGCTGTTTTAAGAGCGACTGAGGTTCTTTGCTTTGGAACTTGAAGTGAGACCAAGAGGTTAAAAGTTCCGCAGTGTAGGCTTGATGCAAGGGCGTGCACACGTATTCCCAATTCTTACGAGGGGAGAGAAGAAACATTCATGGCCAGCCTGGGAAATATAGTCCAGCTTCACAAATAAGTCAACAAATAACAGGTGACATGAATATCAATCTCGCGGCTTTTTATGATTCGCCAGGCCACAGATTCTGCTGTCTATATTCCTTGCTTTGCGGCTTTGTGTCTTGAGTGGGAGGGTGAAGGTGTGGCTTCTCATGAGCGTGTCCCTTTGATCAAGTCATGTTAGTTAAAGCCGATTTCCCAGGGGAAGGTTAGGAAAGAAGTATTCTCAGAAAGCCTTCTTGCTGAGCTTGTAGCATATATATCATATATTTTCTATATCATAGTTCTTGGTTATACGTATCTGTTTTAGTCTTACTGATAAGCATGTGTGGGGTGTGTGTATGTGGGCAGGGCGAGTAAATTCCTCACTGAAGAATTGTTCCTCCTTACCTGTCTTTGTTCATTTATTTTAAATGGGCATGGTTATTTCTTTTACTTCTTTGAGAATTTGGTACAGTGGATTTTCATCATACTCCGCTTCATCCCAAACTCTTCTCAGATCTACGCCCCCTTCCTGCCCAACTTTTATGTTTTTTTTTCCTCCCCATCAAAATGGCCATGGTTCTCTGCATTTTCCTGTGAAGTGGCTGCTCACTGTGCTGTGGGCAAGCCTGGTGCTGTGGGCAAGCCTTATGCTGTGCTTTAAAATTGACTGGTGTTTGAGTCTGGTTCATTTTGTTGTGAGATTTTTTTTCTTTTGGAATTTTTGTATGCTAATTTTTTAAAAATAAAACAAAAAGGAGCAGGACCAAAAAGCATCTGTTGAGGAGTGAGAAGAGCTCTCCTGGCCACAGTGTGTCCTTTCTACTCTGTCCCCTGGGGACGCCACAGAGGGCAGAAGTAATCTCATTCAGCTATATCTCTATGCTTATCCTAGACATTACTGAGTTTGGACAGAGGCCACCCAGTCCCACAGTCCATGCGGATGATTTGGAAACTATTACAGAATGTTTGGCTATGACGTCTTCCAGTTCCCTGCTTCGTGCATTCTCTGCCTGTGGGAATAGCTCACTGACTGAATAAAAGGAAAAGGCCTGATTCCTGTAGGATGTTTCATGGAGAAGAAAATTGGAATTCTTTTCTAAATATATACTTGTGCCCTGAGCAGATGGAATAAACCTTAAAGTATCTTACATTGAACATAAGGTGTGCATATCAGTAAGGTGTATTTTAATTGTCCTTTTCATGGTTACTTATAGGTTTAGTATTATTTAGGCAACTGTAATGTCATTATTTAAAGTGACTGTGAAGTTATGTAAATATGTTTGCTGCCAAATTTACATTTTCCACAAAAATTAGAACCAAGCCATTTTATTAATTTGTTTGTTTGTTGCTTGTTTATTTGTTTGTTTGTTTGTTTTTCTGAGGCAGGGTTTCACTATGTAGTTCTGGCTTTCCTGCAACTCACTCTGTAGATCAGCCTGGCCTCAAACTCAAAGATCTACCTTCTTCTGCCTCCCAGGTGCTGGGATTGAAAGTGTGTGCACCACTACGCCCAGTCTGTTTATTTTTTATTTTATGTGTATGAGCATGTATGTGGGCTTAAGTGTGTGTGCGCGCACTGTGTGTCTGCAGATGCCTGCAGAGACCAGAAAATAGCATCCATGCTCTTGAAGAAGTTACAAGCAGGTGTCAACTGCTTGATAGATGTTCTGGAAGAGGAACAGTTCCTCTGCAAGATCAACAAGTGCTTTGAACCACTGACCCAGCTCTCCAGCCCAACTCTGCTTTTCCTTCCTTCCTTCCTTCCTTCCTTCCTTCCTTCCTTCCTTCCTTCCTTCCTTCCTTCCTTCCTTCCTTCCTTC
>NW_004949109.1:2698066-2711192 GCF_000317375.1 Microtus ochrogaster | reverse complement strand
CTTTTCCTTCCTTCCTTCGTTCCTTCCTTCCTTCCTTCCTTCCTTCCTTCCTTCCTTCCTTCCTTCTTTCTTTCTTTCTTTCAAGTTACCATTTATGTTTTGGATAAGAGCATGCTAGAACAAGACTAGACTTCTGATGCCCTCCATATAGTCTCTATTCATATTGTTGATGGTTTTTGTGAGCTAAGTGATAAAGCCCAGAGTCTCTTATCTAGCTAACATTAGATACTGGCTGGGGATGCCATCATCCAAGCTTGGTGAAAGACCTGGTTCAAGCACCTTTGAGTGGTACTGCTAGACTAAAGACCTCGGCTCCAGTCAAGGCGTTGACTTCTTGTTTAATTGGTCTCTCCCAAAAGAGGCTCACTTAAGACAGCTATGTGCAAGAGGGGATCAATGGCACAAAAGTCCCAGGCTTTTCTATACTAACCCTACACAGGACACCTCATCAGTTTTGATTCTTATAAGTTGTCTTAGTTAGGGTTTTTATTGCTGTTAAGAGACACCATGACCATGGCAACTCTTAGGAAAAAGAGTTCTTTTCAAAAGCATTTAGCTGGGGCTTGCATATAGTTCAGAGGTTTAGTCCATTATCATCATGGTCAATGGGAAGCACAATGGCACACAGGCAGACATGGTGCTGAAGAGGTAACTGAGAGTTCTACATCTGGAAAGCAGGCAGTGGGAAGAGAGTGAGCCATTGGGCCTGGCTTGAGCATCTGAGACCTTAGAGTCCACCTCTGTGAGACACTTCCTCCATCAAGGCCATACCTCCAGTAATGCCACTCACTGTGAGTCTGTGGGTGCCATTTTTTCCAAACCACCACAGAAGCAAATCACTAAATCCCACATCCATGGAGAGGTGTTTACAATAGAGGTTGATGCCAGGTTTTTGAATGGCATCTACCACAGTTGGAGTGGAATCTAAGAGCTCACAACCTGAGAGATCTTCACAGAAAGAAGCCATTGTCTCTCCCTCATGCATTGCTGTTTCAGCTGCTTATGCTGGTATCAGCTGGCACAACACAATGTATGTGTGTGCATGTGTGTGTGTGCGTGTGTGTGTATACATGCACTCGAGACTATGCACATAAAGCTACACAGAGAAACCCTGTCTTGAAAAATCAAAAAGAAAGAAAGAAAGAAAAAGGAAAAAGAAAAGAAAGAAGATAACTTTTAGACTTAAACTAGGGAAATTCATTCTCCTCAATAGAAATCTGAAAGCAGATCTGGGTGGAGGACTTGAGGGTCTGTTATGGGAGGGGTTCTCACATAGTAGGTTCAGGGAGAGAGGCGCAAGGAAGAGGATGAGGAAGATGAAGGAGAGGCAATATAAAGTCACTGCAGTTAACTGTGAGGGATGCCTTTGCCTTAGGACCTCCGGAAATACTGAAGGAACCTTCGCAGGTGATCCACCAAAAGACTTCTTGGAAAGCTGAAACATTAATCCCACCTCTGCCCCTGCACCCCATTTGATGCCTGTCCCATGGGAATCCGTGTGTCACTATGGGCCTGGCAGGCTCCCATGAGTTTGGAGAACAGTCAGCCACTGCTGAGACTCTCAGGGAGGCCAAAGGGAGACCTTGGGGATGACATGGAGGCCACTGTGTTGTCCATTTCAGGTGCAGAGAGGGACCAAAGGCTGAGTCTCAGGTGGGACCTTCATCTGTGGTAGGATGGGAGGGAGGGGCACATAGAAGATGTACAATTTAAATAATAATAACTCCTCTACAGTGGAGTTCCCGGAAGTTTTCTGGTGTTTTATTTTACTATTTGCACTTGACCAAGAAGAAAAGAGAGATATGGATCTCAGCGTGGAATTATTAATTGCCCTCACACATCCCGGTCAATGTCAGTGCTGTTGGAGGAAAAGATTAGAGAGCCTGGGTGTTGTCTCGATCAGGAAGAAACACACGGGCGGGTGATGGCCTTCCTGATTTTGATTCTGATTTTGTTCTTATCTGATGGGAGTCAAATGCTGTGCATTTGCACAAAGACAGCTTTGGGGCTGTTATTGTCGGATAATCTTTTGATTGTGCTATTTATTAAATCGGAATGTCCTGTTTAAAGTCTCGACCTAGGTAAGAGTTTTAGCTGCCCAGTTACCTAACTGGTTAGTTATAAAGGTGGTCTCATAAAACAATTTATGAAAAGCTCATAAAATTCTGGAAACTTGAGGATGATGTAACAATAACAACTACAGCTGATACCTAAGCGTAAGGAATGTTTATGACTTGTCATTTTTCCTTGGATAGCATTTTAAATGAATACAATTAGATGTTGCAACAGCATAAAGATGAAAATGACTGAGAACCTGCTCCAGTCTTTTATTCCTTGCTCTTCCCGTGAGAACCAGCCACCGCTACATACATCATTTGGTGTGGGCTCATATATCTCGTCTGTATTTTGAACCAGCCACCGCTACATACATCATTTGGTGTGGGTGCATATATCTCGTCTGTATTTTTAGTCTTTCACAAATAGTTTGAATTTGTTTTCTTGTCACTCAAAATTTGTTCATATATATAGATATGTATATATATATATGTGTGTGTATATACATATGTATGCATATATGTGTATGTATTCGTAGTCATATAGACCTAGTGCATTCACTTTTAAGTACTGCTTTGTTTTCTTCATATGAAAATTTCTTCTTATTCTTTCTCACAATAAAAGCTATCTTTCTCACAATAAAAGCTATCAAGTGTTTCTTGGGCTCCTTGTTTGCTGTTTACCATGGTGAGGGGTCTTCAGAAGGTATTCATGTGGGGGCCTCTTGCTGTCCCTCAGTGTGCAGTTACCTTTCGTGTCGGGATGGCAGAATGCCTAACAGGACCAGCCTCGACAAGGAAAGGTTTCTTTTGGCTCATAGCTTAGAAGGTATATGCGTGGAGCATCTCGTTGTGGCCCATGTGGATTTCTATCAAGGTAGTCCAACATAAAACCTAAAACTTACCTAAAACCTTGTGAGATTTGGTTGTGATTTGGGGAAAAGGGGTGGATGGTGGTAGTAATTCAATTACATGATTTCACCCATGGGCTTTGTAGATGGCAGGATAGTGTTGTGATATCAAAAGGTCAGGCATGGTTGGGAAAACATGGAGACTCGAAGGAGTCAGTAACAACAGGAAGTAGAAAGTTGGAAGGCAAAGAGGGCCAGGCTATGACTCCTAAAGCCTGTTCCCTACTAACCCACTTCCTGAAGCTGAGCCCCACCTACAAACTCCCCAAAACAGTGGTGCCAACTGGAACTTATGGGATACGGGATCAAACATAGGAAGACACAGGAATATGACTAGCATATGGGAAGGAAGCAGGATTACTGCATTCTCTGGCATCTACATTTTGTTTGTTGTTGTTACTGTGTTTGGTTTTAAACAGGGTCTTGCTATGTAACTTTGACTGGCCATGAAGACCAGGCAGGCCTTGAACTCAGAGATCCACCTACCACTGCCTCCTAGGTACAGGGATGAAAGGCCTTTACCACTACACCTGGCCCTGGCATTTACATCTTCAGCCTCATCAATATGGAGAATAAACTTGGCAAAGCTCCCGAGCCAGTGTATTCTGCCAGGAAGTCACGGTTTTCTCTTATAGTCACCAGCCCATGGTATTTTGATTCTCCTAAATTTTTACTCTTGTGATGGGTATGAAATTATTTTGTTGTTTCACCTTGTTTTATATACATTTTCTTTAATGTTGGAGATTCACCTTAGGACCTTGTGTCTGCTAGGCACCTGTAGTACCATTGCGCTACATACCCAACTTAAGAGTTTGTTTTGAAATTAGTTTTTATTTATCTGATTTTATAGGGGAATATGCTAAGAAATGTAAATCAAAATTCTCTTTCCAGGATCAAAGTGAGTTTCTCGCTGTATCATTCCCTGGTTAAGTATGTCTTTTCTTCACGTGTCTTGTACTGTCCTTGTGCCCTGCTTTATTCCTTTAAATGTGAAGGGCTGCTTTGGGTCCCCAGCTGCCCAGTCTGTTTTTCTTAGTGAGTTCTTTTTCTTCCCTTCCTTGTTTCCCATTTTCCCCAACCTCCTGGTACTCTTCCATTCTAAAACCTCTTTATGCATGTATTATTTTCTCCTCTGAAATGAGCTTAACACTAGTGCCTATGTCATAGGGTCGTTACAAATATTAGTTAATATGTAGAGGATACCGCTGATCCTAGCACATGGTAATGGTGTGTGTGTGTGTCTGTGTGTGTCTGTGTGTCTGTGTTCCTGTGTGTGTCTGTATTCCTGTGTGTGTGTCCTAGGTATATGTGTGTATGTTCACATATCTGCAAGAACCTTTCCTTTGCTTCAAGGAACTTGCAAGTTGATTGAAGCAACAAAATCTATCATCCTGACCTTGTTTTATTGTTCCTTAGATACTCCTTGAGCTAGGTGACCCTCAGAGCACTGAGTCCTGGGTCATTCTGGATTAAGTATGCCTTCAGGATTAAGAATTAAGGAGTTAAAGACAAAAGTCCTATAATGTTTCTTTAAATATCTCATTCAACTGCATAAGATTAGCACGTTTTTCTTGGCAGGGAACACCTTTTCCTTTTTAGCTAGAGTCTTTTTCGTCAGCAGCCTTTCTCTTTTCTTCTTTCCCAACACTTCCTATGCTTGCTCTCCCTCTGTCATCTGCCCTCACTTGATTCCCAGGCGGTGGCAGCGTTTCCCTCCTGCCACTTCCCACCCTCTGCCTTTCAAAAAGAACAACAGAATTGTGTCTGTTGGTTGTGCAGCGTGTTTCCTTCCTCTTTTTCAGGCTGTCGGGTGTCTGGGACAATCAGACTGGAAAGGCTCAGCCTGAGAAAGATGCTGTGGTCTTTTCCGCTGTGGCCAGGATAGCAGGCTGAAAGAGAACAGAAGGCCTTGCTTTCTGTCAGGTGTTCACAGGTAGCTCTGTGGCCATTTGCTTCCTGCCGTCTGCTCATTTGTTTGCAAAGGCTGGCCTGGGTTTTACCTTACATGGGTGGTGGGGAAAACCTGTTGACTGCCTCTGCCTGAAGTGGTTCCTTAGGTGAAGACAGGCCATCTGAGATGTTGGTGGTTCTTGCAGTTCCTGGGACTGAAGCCCTGTGTAGGTTCTGCTGCTGTTTACATAGCAATGTAGAAGGTGTTCAAAACTCCATAGGAACAGTTATGTGTAAAGGGAGTGAACGGAGCCAACACTAGGGTAGCATAAATGAAAAGTTACTGACAGCTAACTTCCTTTATACCATTAACAACTAGCAGGAGCTACATGTTGAGTCAAGCCAGATCTATGCTGAACATGATACATGTTTTATTTTTGTCTTCTGACCCTTTGGAGGTAACTATCATAGCTTCAGTTTACACACGGAGAAGCTGGGGTTCTGCTGGCACACATGGTCAGTATGGAACTCACCATGGATCTCGCAGACATTCTTTACTGTGCCACATGGGCTGCGTCTTCTCCTCATAAAGGAACCAAATAGACTTCTGTTTCAGTTTTTTTCTCCATTCTCCAGCGCAAGCAGGTTCTAACTGCAGACGAGAGGATAAAATGATAGCAGATGTTGTGATCTGAACCTGAGTCTAATTCTTTTCGTATTTGTTTAAAGTGTGTCACGTTCGCATCTTCTAAATACTGGGTCCTTGTTTACGATTGGGAGAGACGAATTCACCCTTGGTGTACCCTGTGTAAGTGCACAACACTGCTCACTGGCCAGGATGCTGTAGCCGTGCGGCAGATCTGGTGTGTGTGTGTGTGTGTGTGTGTGTGTGTGTGTGTGTGTGTGTGTGTGTGTGTTGGGGGCTCTGGGTGTGTGTGGGTGGGGCATGGCATCTCTTTTATAAACGAACCCACGTGATGAGCTCCTGCCAGATGTGAGATCGTTTAAACAGTGTCCTCTTGCAGTCCGCAAGGCTGGGCTGCCACTCTTTGCGGGAACCCTGGTCATTCACCTCATGTCTGCTAAACTGATGAACTCCATCAGAACAGCTCTGAAGAGTCTGCTCTGTCTCCTGCTTAATTTCCACCCTAATCAGGTCTCATTATCAGAGCCTTATTGCTTGCTGGCAGTAATTTGCTTTGGGTGCGACTCAGAGCGGTGTTGAAATTTTTATTTTGCCTTCAGAAAATTGGTTTACCTAAAACATTTTCCCCCCAGATTTCCCTGTGGGGGATTGGTTCTTTTAATTTAGGTATCTTGTAATTTTTCTCATTAAAAATGTGTGGCATGTGATTTCATTAGATTTTTTTTTTATCTAAATGGAAGCTACTTAAGTGGGTTGACATATGTGCTGAAGCGGAATTGCGCCGTTTTTGGAGTTGCAGTCAGTAATTATATCCATAAACTTAGTGTCTATGGTAAAATATGGTAACTGGCCTTTGACATGAAATTCATTAATTTGAATCAATATATAATGTTCTGAAATGCTCTGACAAAGGAGCGTTGACTGATAGGTAGCGTGTGGTGTAAGCCATGTTTCTCTGTGGACAGCTAACTATAAGCAGTAATATTTTCTAAGTGGTCATCGATACGCGAATCCCCAAACACACATATTTTGAAGCCTGTAAGAAAATTGAACTATGACATGAACTCAATAATTGAATTTGCTCATATAGAAACTTTCCACGATTGTGCTGGCTTTTAGGTGAGATCTTGGGAATCCGGACCTCCCTGTCCGCATGCCTGGATCTGCAGCCAGGGTTGAGTGGCCAGGGAGGTTCCCCGACAGTGGCTGGACTGCGGCGTCTGTTCTCAGTAGGGTTTGCTTCTCTCATTCTCCCTCAGAGGAGGCCCGGCTCCTGACGTCCTCAGACACGAGATGAGAGGATTCTAGGCTGACTGGCTTGTCTCCTTTCTTGATGTTGAATAACTTGAAAAGACAAATTGAGGTACAGCAGCATCGTGAAGCAACTTTGCATTCAAAGGAAGGGTTTCATTAGGAATCCAATCCCAGGGTTTCTTCGGGCTTGAGACTGAGACCTATGAGAATCACGTTATCATGAAACCTTGACGAAAGAGAAATCCCGTGATTAGATGTGGGCTTCATGCATAATCTCTGGTTTGCATCCTCAGCAGCTTTTGGAACGTGAAATCCATGGGAGAAAAGCACTAGGTGGCTTTTCTACCCAAATTGTTTTCCTCTCTTCATGGCAGATGCGCAGTCCACAGCGTTTCTGAAAGAGCAAACCAGTTTTGAACCGGAAGCCAGGTCTGAGGGTTAAGCTATGACCGGGCGGGTGGGGAGGAGGGGGAGCAGCAGATCCCGTGGTGCAGCCAACTGTGACTCAGAGTTGCCGGGCACCTCTGCCTTCTCTTTGACTCCTGCTCCACTGTCCCTTGTGTCTTATCTCCCTCTCCTGTGCCTGTTTCACTCTCTTTCCCATTTCTCATCCTTTTTCTCCCCTGTCTCTCTTCTTTCTACCTCAGCTACTGTCTGCTAAGGCTTTCTGGCCTTGGGGCCTTGGCCCCTTGTGGAGATCCCAGCAGGAGACTGGAGGAGAGCAGTAAGAACAAAAAGGAAGTATTGCTTGTAATGTGTACCATTATTATTTATAACAAATATGTACATTTATTAAGGGGTGCAGTGGGGAAACAGACTCACTGATACAGGACAAGGTTTAACCAGGTACAGATTCCTTCCATTTTGCCCAGGGGAGCTGGGAACCAATTGCATACCACCAAGAGAGCCCTTAAGTTGTCACCCAGAGACAAGCCACACTCTAAAGCTGCTACCCCTAGGCTTGGTGGAATGAGTTCCCACAATTGCCCCCTTTCCCCCTTGTGGCACTGGCACATGCCAACTGAATGTTGTCCTACAAAATCCCCCCCTTCCCAGCTCTTTGCTTCAGGTTTTGGAAGCAACACTGCCCCCCCACACACACTTTTTTTCTTGTGCCTAAGAGCATAGAGGTACTCAGGATTCGGTAAAATGTTTTTCAGGACCCTTCCCCCTAACCCAACAATGCCTTCTCTATCCTGCAAAATTCTGCCTGGAACCCCAGGTGTGTGTAACTCTGTACTGTATATAAAAATTTCCCTTCAATCACTGATTTAAAAAGTGTTTATGGGCATCAGCTGGACGAGGTAGAGAGCAAATGAGAGATGCTTTCTGGTCTTGTGAGTGAGAGGAGAGAGAGGCATATAGATAGTATATTGCAGGGCTTCTAGGCCTTCCTAATGCTGCAACCCCTTAATACAGTTCGTCATGTTAAGGTGACCCCAACCATCAAATCATTTTGTCACTACTTCATATCTGTACTTTTGCTATGGGAATAAATTGTAACATAGATATCTGTGTTTCCTTCTGGTCTTTGGTGGCCCCTGTGAACCCTCAAAGGGTTCGTAACCCACAGGTTGAGAACCACTGCTGTGTGAGGTCTGTTAGGAAGTAAAGAGAGAAGGAAAGTGGGTGCTCATCTTTCAGGAGGGGCACACGCAAGTCTCCTTGACTTAGACAAAACACAGAAAGGGAGACTTTTCCAGTACCAGTATGGCCAGAGCAAAGCCTGTGACTTTCACGATTGAGGTGGGAAAACCTGCCCTAAATGTGGGCTGGGAACCTGGACTGAAGAAATGGGAGAATCTGAGGTGGCCGCCAACATTCGTTATTCACTATGGAGGCGATGAGACGAGCTGCCTCATGCTCCTGCCAGCACGCCTTGCTGCCTTGCACTGTCCAACTCTGAGCCAGCATCAACTCTTTCTTCCTTAAACTGGAATTTTGTTACAGCAACAAGAAAATATTATATATAAATTAATATTACATATAAATATATTTACTAAACACAAAATACAGTCAACCAATTTTAATAGACACTATTAGTTACAGTGACTTTATTTAGTATATATAGAACAGCACCAGTCAGTGCACAGATGTTTTTAATTTTGTACTTATTATACATTTTTAATATTCATTAGGAACTAAATGTGACTAGTATAACAAAGCCATGATTTCAAGATATTACCATGAAGCTCCTTGTCACAATTTAAAATGTTGGATTATTTGTGTGTGGGTTTTGTTTTTGTGTTTTTGAGACAGGCTTTCTCTGTGTATTCCTGGCTGTCCTTGAACTTGCTCTGTAAACCAGGCTGACCTTGAACTCAGGGGTCTGTCTGCCTCTGCCTCCCAAGTGCTACTACCAGGCACAATGTTAGTTTATTTAAAAAAGGAATCATTTTTCTGAAATAAAGCTGTTTTTAAAATAAGAATATATGTAGAATATTTAACAGCACGTAACGTATAGGGATCTGAGGAAGAAAAAAAAAATAATGACCAGAGACTTAGGATACAACCTGAAGCATCATTAATAAACCCTTTTACCACATGACGCCTCTCTCACTACACCGTGTGAGCTGCTCCTTTTGTGAGAGTTTTTATGACCTTGTTTTGTTTTTTGCTGGCGTGGACCTGGGCATCTCTTTCTGTTCAATAGGCATCCTAATACACAGCTGATCTCAGTGCCCATCACATCATCAGATTAGCTGATAGAGACCAGCATTTGTTTAAAAAGAATAAAATAGACAAGGAAAAACAGGGCTTGTGCTGGCAAATTAATTCACAATCTAAAGAATGAGGATAATTGTGGGAAGGCCCTAGATGGCCTCCGTCCTCTGCTCTTGGGATGTGGAGTAGCTTTTTCCATGGCCTGGTTTCTCCATCTTTCTTGACCTAATTTAAAAAATGTGAAAGAATTGATCTTTTCCTCCTAGTATTACTAATGTGTAGAAGATTTAATAAATGATTATGTGATAAGTCCCATGTGCTTAGAAAACTGTAATGCCACAAAGGAAAACGTGCCCCGTCATTTAGGTGATACATTCCTTCAGTGTTCCGGCTTCCTGATCCTGTTTGATATGCTTAATAATAATAATTGTTCAGCCTCCCTGGCTTATGAATTCTCTCAATCAGTTTATCTTCATGGAGTATTTTTACCTTGTGAGGTCCTATCTAGATTGCTTTACTGATATTCAAGTATCTTTGTAGTGGTATCTATTTGAAATAAGCTTTGTTGTACTTAAGTATAGTGTTTAATAAGAACTTTGATTGGGGATGAAGGTCCCCATGGCAGACAAAGACCATCTCAGACCTGGGTGGAGAAGTTTCCCTCCCTCTGAGAATGCACGGGATGACTTTTAGAATGGAAAGCTCTCTGAGTAGACTTTGAAGGAGTAGTCTAGGAGCCCTTGAGTGATTTATGCCCCCTTGTGTGCTTTTCTGCCTTCTCCCTTCCTCGTTTAAAAATCTCAAGACAGGAAATATCTAAGGATAGATTTTTGTTTTTTTTTTTAAAAATGAGACTCATGCCGAAAATTATAGGCACACTTAATTTTAAATTTTCCTTGAGGCTCTTATTTTGAGCAAGGGTAACTTACATGTGATTTAAAGAATTAGACTTTTATAAATAGTTGGCTGTGAGCAACTAAATTCACTGGGCACCCATTACTCCACACCTGATGTATTGTTTTCCACAAAGCGGTCTTGTAAATATGTTTATGTGTTGCACATTAGGCTAAAGTACTAAGCTATCAGATCTGTGATGTCAAGGGAACAATAATTTCTCTAAAAAGTATGATCTGTAGTGTTAAGGGATGTTAATAATTTCTAAAACAGTTTATCAAATGGGTGAAGGCTTGGTGGGAGCGTTTACCATCAAGTGAAATATGTCTCATTAAATTTCTACATTGTGCACACACCAACTCTCTTTCCTTGTCATCTTAATGGTTTATTTGCATAATTGAGGATTGCTGCTTTTGTTACTAGTGGTTATCATAGCAGAATTATTTTGGCTGAGCCTACCTAAGCAAATTTGGAATGTGCTTGTTTCTTGAAACTAATGGCAAGGCATTCTACTCCCCAAGCCCCCCTTCCTCCCCAGCTCTTTACAGCGAAGACCTTTTATTTGCATATGTAAATAAGCCATTTACTTCAGAACCCTGTGGGACCCACCCAGGTCCAATCTGTTATTTTGCTGATGTTGATGTCATTAGGCAGGAGGTAAATGGTACCCAGAGATTGATGTCTCAGTCTGGAGTGACAGATACCAGGACTCTGAGGGCTGCTGTTTAGGAAGACAAGCCAGTTCTTAGGATGTGGCAAATGAGGGAAAATGAAGACACAGATTTTTGCCTTAAGTGTTGGCATGAGTGATAGAGTTTACTGTTTTTCTTGAATATAGAAAACTATCCAAGCAAATAAGTGTGTTTATTGTTGCTATAAGAAAAGAGCTGAGAAGAGACAAAAAAAAATACGTAAGTTTTGCTTGCCTGTCTGTCTTTCTGCCTATCTATCTATCTATCTATCTATCTATCTATCTATCTATCTATCTATCTATCTATCTATCTATCATCTATTTGTCTATGTATATCTCATCTATATGTCTCTCATCTGTCTGTCTGTCTATCTCTCTATCATCTCTCCATCTGTCTATCTCTCATCTCTCTACTCTGCTCACCATTTGGAAGCTAGAAAGTCAGAGCATGGCGCTGTCCTTTGCTCCTCAGCTCCTAAGACCTCTGTTGCTGTCACATTGCTTGGTGAGCCCATCCACAGGAGAGACAGACAATCATGCCAGCTCAGATCTTTCTTCCTCTTAAAGTCACCAATGCTGTCGTGGAGGTCCAGCCCTGATAACTTCATCTAATTGTAAGTCCTTCTAAAAGGCTCCACCCTGAAGTAATTATGGAATATGAATTCAGGGATGAGGTTTCTAATCCCCAAACCTTTTGGTATTTAAGCCATAGTATCTAGAAAGTTGGTTTTCGGAGAAACTGTTTAAGCTTTATTTGCTTTTTAAAAAAGATGTGTGACAGACAAGCTGGTGATGCAGCTTAGTGATAAAGTGCTTGGCTTGCATCCATGCAACCCTCGGTTTCATCCCCAGCACCACACACACACACACACACACACACACACACACACACACACACACACAATGCATAACTGAAATGACACTGTTAAGCTTACATGACTAAGCAAGGACATGCATTGTTTGAACCCACCCCTCCCCTATATGGTAAGTAATGAGAGTGGCAAAAAGGAAGGGAAAATGTTCATTTAGGGCCCCTGGAAATGAAGGCGTAGGCACCCCCTTCCTTCTTGTTGAACAAAGTCCTTCTCAAGAATTTCTACCTAGATTCTTGGGCCTTACATTTGCAAATTCCACAGGGTTTCACGATCACCAAACTAACTCTGGAGCCTGGGAACAGTTTAGCTGCCCGACTCTGGAGAAAACACGGCATAACTATGGGAAACTAATGGTAAAGTTTAAGAATTGTGTGGAGGAAAACGTGCTTTGAGCAGTTCACGATTCCTTTATTTTCACCCCATATGCAATTCATTAAAATGACATTAATACTGCAGGCTCTTCCTTGGCTTCCATTAAGATGTATGCCCGAGATCTCTGTGTAACTCCATTGATTGTTTCATACACCTATTTGTTCATCGCGAGTTGCCCGTTGTTACAGATTCATTGTCCTGGTGATAAATGAGGAACGATGCCGCCAACCCTCACCTCCCAAAGGACGTGTGTGCTCGTTCTACACCAGCCTTCTGCCGGGTGGGAGTTTAAGCATTCAGATCTCAGGTTTAATATCCACGCCTGCCTCCTGCCGAGTTCACGGTACAATTAGCTAATTAAAAAAAGATAACATTTTCACCTCCACATCAGAACAAGAGCAATAAACTGCAGGCTCAGGATTTAGTTAATTTGCACGTTGACTGTAATTGTATATTTAAGGCTGAGATTAATTTTTCCCCCCAGATGTGGGGGAGCCAGACATTGTGCACTGGAATCTGAAGTCAGCTATGATCACTCCTCAGGGAGGTCAATCGGGGTGGGGGTTCTCCAGATGTATTAATACAAACAGCGATTTATTTGATAGCTTCTTTTGTTGAGAGAAAAGAGAAAAAGCACCGGAACTCCAATCTGATAAACTGCTAAATTTCAGTGATAATTTTGAAGTTATCAAACTAAATGATCTGCTATTCTTTTAAAAAAAAATCTTTTTCCTCCTCTAAAAACACTACTAATGTTGCTGAGAGGTGAAGCCATACTTTTGCAAAATGGTGAGTATTTGTGAATATCAGCTCTGGAGGTGAAGCTTTGGGAGGCATTCTAGCCAGCTGGCCGTCACTTTTTTTTTTTTTTTTAA
>NW_004949109.1:2687387-2697966 GCF_000317375.1 Microtus ochrogaster | reverse complement strand
AAAAAGGATAGAGAAAAAGATATATGTTGCCAGGATGCCAGGATAGGCTCTAGAAATCAAAAATAATGATCCCGACTTGCATGCTTCCTATGCTTTGGACACGGTGGCCGCCATGGCTGCAGTTCAAGCAGGCATGACTGGTGCCTTCAAAGTCACAGAGCTGCTTCCAGGAGGAATTCTTGCTCTGAGGAAACAGTGTTTCAAAGAGAATTGTAAGCACTACATTACCGGTTATATTTCCACAGCCTTGGGTCTTTAACATTCCTTAATTTTTTTGTTTGTTTGTTTAGTTAGTCTTTCTCCGTGGTCGTGGGTGACCTGGGGTCACTGTGTAGACCAGGGTAGTCTTTCACTCACAGAGATCCCCCTGCCTCTTCCTCACCAGTGCTGGATTAAAAGCCTATGCACCCGACTTCTTTCTCTTCCCCCTCCTCCATCTCTCTTTTTAAAATAGAGTTGAGCAAATATTCTTTTTCATCTCAGGGTCATTTAGCTATCTGTTTGTTGTGTCCCACAAACTGCATCTTTAAAGTCCAGAGGTATTTTTTTGTTTGTTTTTGTTTGGCCATACTGGGGATGATTGAACTTAGGATTTTAGCACGTACCAGACTAGGACCTTTGCCACTGTGCCATGTCCCAGCAGAGGTTTTGTGAGACCATCTCTGTTGTTTTTCATCTTGCCATCCTTTGCGTTGACACTTATTGGGGGTAACATTTCTTTATTACTATTTACTGTACACCTTTGAAAGGTGCAAGTGGACTCTGTATCATTTGGGAAGATCTCTGTTCCCAGTTTTGTCTTTCAAGTCTAGACCAATGGGTTCTGTGTTTGTGTGTGTGTGTTATACAGTGAGGGGTGGTAAGGGTTAAGCTTTCCATGTGTTCCATTTGTGCTTGCTTCCTTTGTCTTTATATTTGACCAATAACAGAGTTGGTTCAAGGAGAGACCTTTGTCTTTATATTTGACCAATAACAGAGTTGGTTCAAGGAGAGACGGCTCTTTAATGTACATAATAAACTTAATGTAAGTCCCTATTTAAACCAATAATGGTAACACACATTTAAGGGAAGTTATTGATGGTTGTCAGAAAAGATGAATTCTGCTGGGCCAACAGAGAGAGAGAGAGAGAGAGAGAGAGAGAGAGAGAGAGAGAGAGAGGGGAGAGAGAGGAGAAAGAGAGAGAGAGGAGAAAGAGAGAGAGAGAGAGAGAGAGAGAGAGAGAAGAGAGAGAGAGAGAGAAGAGAGAGGAGAGAGAGAGATGTTTCTAAGGCTGATATTTCTTTCACAGTGAGGAGGAAGACTGTGGTCCCTACAGCATTAAAGTGACATCAACTAGGTACGAAGTCTGACCGTAAACAAGCTTCATAATGTCATTTTCTTCGGAAGGTGGACTTTGGATTCACGAATAGAGTATTCTAGTTTTCCTTAGTATGATCAGCTGCTAGCAAAGAGACATTTGATGTGAAATATCTGAATCCTGGGCGGGGCTTGTGGCATTATTACACAAATGTGTATATTGGCTATTTTTAACATAATGACTTGCATGGGTTATGTCATTTGGGGGGGGTGATATGATGTATGTATGTGTGTACACATGTGCATGCTTATTGGATATTTAGCTTAAACAAAGTACAGTACCGTTAAACACTGTCCCTCTCCTTTTCTGGCCATTCTCCCATCATCCCATGCCCACTTTCCCCCTTCCCACCTCGCGTTCATTTCCCATCTTCCATTCGCTGTCAGGAAGGGCAGCCTCCGAAGAGCCATTTCAACTCAGCTCGACATCGCCAGAGACTAGTGGACCCAGCGGCTTCAAAAGTGAGTGTGTCCTGTCGCCTCGAGCGGCCAATGCGCATGACAGTATGGTTTCTCTGTGGTAGTGGGGTTGGGAAGTGTTGTATTCAAGAACACACACAGCAGTGATGTTCCAGTGAACAGTTAACAGCCTGCCCCGAGCCCAGACAAAGCATGGTTTATGGCAGGAGCTGTTTTTTCCTTGCATGTGTCTTCTCAGCCATGGGCACCATCAAGGACCTGTGTGACGTCACTGAACTCAGAGCTGGAAAGAGATACCCAGTAGAGCATCACCATGTGGCCAGTCACATTAGCGTCTCCACATCAGATAGAGCTGCCCAAAGCTCAGGCAGTGAGTTAGTTCCCAGTGTCAGCTGCCCTTATATCCTACGTGTTGTCTTGGTCACGTTTCCCCACCTTTCCCTTATGATTTGGGGGCGTGGACTTTGTCTCAGCTCTATTCTTGCTGCTGTGATAAATAAGTTAAAGGAAAAGGATTTACTTTAGATGAGAGTTCAAAGTACTGTCCAACACTACAGCGCTGGAGATCTCTGGTGTGAGATAAGTTGTCAGAACTCTGTGAACTCTATACCTGGCAGGTGGATTTCCCTTTCCTGGGGCTGTCAGGGCTTGAGTCTGCCCTGGTTCTGAGTGTAGCTTTCCTAAGGGTTTCCTAATTCTCTAGAGGCCATTGCTTCAGGTTCCTGCCACAACTGTTTCTCTCTGACAGATAGCAGGAGCCACAGAAAGTGCCTGAGGTTTGGGGTGAAGATTTGCTAAAGTCAGCAATTTAGGGATCCTGAGCTCTTCTGCGCCTAGCCTTTTATTAAACTCAGTCCTGGTCAGTGGAGGGAGGCATTCCCAGACTGCCCTGTGACTCAGTGAAGGCCCGGCCAGCCTTTTAAAGCACTCTGCTCAAATCTGTTTTGTAAAGTTTTGCTCAGGGTCAGTGTGACAACTTTCTAGGATCAGAGTCCCTTACCTGTGTAGTGGGTGTCTCACGCAGGACTCTGTAGTGGGTGTCTCACGCAGGACTCTGTAGTGGGTATCACACCCAGGGCCCCGTGGTGGATGTCACACGCAGGACTCTGTAGTGGGTCTCACATGGACTCTTTTCCCTCTCTGACTGGACCTAAGATCATTTATAACAGGACCTCAGGTGTCAAATCTGAGGGGAAAAGTTATAGGGTTCCTGGAGTCTTATGCCTTCTATAATAATTTTATCAATTTACATGCTTATTTAAATATTACTAATTTGAATAATAAAAACCTCTCTTAAGCATCCACCTCATCAACTTTTATCAGTGAAAATTCCTTCAGTATGCCAGACTTTGTGGTATGGACTAAGCTACAGGCATCTCCACATAATACTGGCCAATCACCCTGAGCAAGAAAACCCTGATTAGAGCTACTGACTTTGTATAAGCTATCATTTTAATCCATTAGTAACACTACATTGTGTATGCTACAATTTCTTCAAAATGGACATAGATGCCATGGCTCTTTGCCATGTTATTAAGGATCTTGAATGTCCCCCAAGTCCCACACTACTTAGAAACCTGTTAATATGTATAAGAAAAAAATAAAGTAGCTTTAAGAAAGCTTGATGACTTTACTGTGTAAGACGTGTATTTTTATGAGATTGGATGGCTCAGCGATTAAGAGTCCTTGTTGCTCTTCCAAATGATGGTTCCTAGGACCTATATCCAAGACCCCAAACAGCCTGACACTCCTGCTCCAGTACCAGGGGATCTGACATCAGGACCTCCCAGGACACCAGCACACACATGCACATAAACACTCTCTCACATGTGCACACCCCCCCCCACACACAATTAATTTTAAGTGTATTTTCCTGATGTAGACGATAGGTTAGAACACAGTACACTCTCCTCATGCCCACTTATGAGATATAATTAATGTGGCTAAGATACTGTGTAAATCAAGCATATCTTGTTATACACACTTCTTGGTCGTTGGTATTTTAAGGATACAACTTGGTATGCACCTTTGTCTTTTTTGAGTCTGGTATCCATTTCTCTCTATGTAGCATTTTGAGAGATACCATGTCTCATGTGCAGTGTGCTGTGAACTCAATTAGAAATTAACTAATTTTCTGTTTGTGGCCAAAAAAATAAAAGGCTTTTTAAAATTCCATTTAGAGTAAGAATCATGACCTCTTATCTACAGAAACTTTCAGAGGACCTCATTAAACTGCAGTGGCGATGTCTGGTGCCTTGCTGTGCTGTGTGAATTGGTTCATCCGTGTTACCAAATAGATTTGAAAGGTTGCATCCTTCCCTTTCCAAAACATTGCAGAAATGGAAATCTGAGAAGTTCCTACATTCCCCCTAGCTATTAAGGAGATTTGGGGAAAGCCACTGTTGGCTCCGAGGGTGGACAATAAATGGGAAACAGAAATGAGCATTCATGTAGGCAGTGACCTTTTATTGTAAGCATCCTTGATTCTAATCTGCACCACTTCATTTTAACTGGGTGACCTGAGTTGTTGCAAAGAATTCCTAGAAATTGCAGCTTCCCATGTTCCAGGGGTCAGAAGCAATGTGTGGTAAGCCCACTGTCAGCCCTTTTGAGAATACTAATTTTATTGTCAGGGTCTGCCTTGCACAGTCTGGGAAGAAGATGTAGCCAGGTAGAACAGCTTTCCATTCACAGAGAGGCATGGTATGGTACACAAAAAGCAAAAACCACTAGACTTGGTTCTACTGTAAGCTTTGTCACGAGCCAGCTCTCTGGCCTTGGGTAACCATTTAACTCTGAGCCCCTCTGTCCTGAGTGTTCTCTTTGACACTACGAGCGCGTATAAAATGTTCTTTTAATCGGTGTATGAGATTGGTTTTCTTCTCCATCAAGCCTACTTAAAGCTATCTATCCTTTTTGCCATTTTCTGGGACTTTTGAATGGCAGGTCTCGATTCTAAAATCCCTCTCTGAATCACTTCACTCTCGCTGCTCACAGCGTCCTGCAGTCTGATTGTTAGGTGGACTGCTACCAGCGTCTCCAGGGGGAGCTAATTTTTTAAAAAAGAGGAATGACTTCCACACTATTGGGGAAATACAGACCAGAAAATAGGAAGCTCACTTTATGCTTAAAGAGTTCCCTGCCCCCCCCCAACACACACAACACACACCACTACCACCCCAGCCTAGATTTTTGCATTGCCTGAGAAACTAAAAAGCCCTTTGTGCTTTGGGCTCAGGAAAACAAACTTTTAAATCTGTTTTTATTTGAATAAAAATAAAGCATGCAAGGGAGATCAAAGACAAGTGGTGCTCCTCATATTGGCTAAGCCTGTCCACCAGGACCACTAGAAACATCTTCCACTTTGAGAATATGCTTACCTGTCCGTCCCCCCAGTTGGAAGGCTGTTAACACAGCAAACGAACAAAGAATGCAGCAGAAATGGCCAGTAGGAATAATAGTTCAAAGACTACGGAGCTGTCATTTGTGGGAGCTGCTAAAGGCTTCTGTTAAATAAAAATCAATTTGATACGGGAGCATCGAGGACACGATCTGGTGGGCACAAGAGGACAGGAGGCTCACAGGGGATTAGCTTTCAAATCTCCTGGCATTTCAGCACAAAGGGATGATGAAGATTTATTCTCCATGAGCTGTCATTTTACATCGGAGGCTTTGCTGATCCAGAATAAATAGGTTCATAGAGATTGTATTGAAAATTTGGGCAGGTGAGGGCAAATGGTGGGAGGCAGAGCATCGAATACATTTCAAGGCCAGAAAGCGTTGAGACTTTCTATCTTTCCTTATGAAACAAACCCCCAAGCTACCCCAGTACACAGCTAATCCAGCCACGGAAATCTGCCTGTAAAGATATATCATTTGAACTGGCTGTAGGGTTTGGAAATCCTTTATATGAATTCTCAGCACTTTCTCTCCTTTTCTCTAATGAGAAAGAGGTTTATAAAACTTGGGCTTCCCTGCTGGGAAAATCAGCCCCGAGCTATCTCAGAGCAGATGGTCTTCTTTTCTTCCTTAGTGTAAACCTTTTAGGATTGATCCTTTTTCATTCTTACCTACCTGAAGAGTAAACATCTCGGGGACCTTAGAAACCCCTGTTCAGAGGGAACCAGAATTCATAGTTACAGAAATGCTGTAGACAGACAGTGGGGATGACAGGATTGCCTTTCTTTCTGACATATCAAAAGAAAATAGCTTGACTTCTTTCTCCTGAGCATCGAGGGGACAGGCTTTAAATTATCTGCCTTTAGGAGCCTTATTATGCATGGAGCTTCTAGATGGTGACTAACACCTTCCTAGTCCCAGGAATTGCAAGTGCTAAAGAATAATTTTTTTCTTTTTTTGGAGGATGCAATACTCGTTGCTATATTTAAGGACATAGAAAGATGGGGAGGGGATAGGAAACTGGTTGCCATAATTATTCTGAGAAAGTTTTTTTAAAAAAAAAAAAAACCATAAAATGTTGCACTATGGAAACTTTTTTTTAAAAAAAATAAAGAACGTTAGGGCTCATAAATTTCTACTAGAAATCTTTGAGGGAATTTATCGTTTCTGTTTGTGTGCTTCTACATCAGCCATCTACCAGTGATCTTTGATTTTCACTAAAGTGAGCATGAATCTCCATTTCCGAGACTTATTAACTGCGACCTGCAGCCAATTGCTTAATCACTCTGAGTTAGTGTTAGTCTTCGCATTCACAGAACAGAGGCCAAGACAGCGTCGGTTTCATCATGCTGCCTTTAAGAGTCTGGTGAGATAATGACGGTGTGGTTAAAGCAATTAATACCAAATTGTAATAATCCCTTTAAATTAGGATTATTATTCATATAGTAGGTAAATTAGTTGTTGTTCTTATTGCTGTGACAAACTACAAAAGAAAGTTAAGGAAGCGTTCATGCTGGCTCATAGTTTGAGGGGGCACAGCCCCTGGTGGTAGAGAAGACATGGTGGCAGGATTGTGAGGTTGTTGACCATTCCGCATCTTCAGTCAGGGAGCAGAAAGCAATGTTTTCTCATTCTAATGCAGTTCTAGGCTCCAGCCCATGAAATGCCTCTGTCCACAGTTAGCGTGGGCATCCAGCTTCAATTAATGAGATATAGACAGTTCTATGCTGACAAGCCTGGAGGCTTATCTCATTGTAATTTAGATCCTATCAAGTTGATAAACAATATTAACCATCACTTTAGATAAACATTGTTTATGTTTTCTTGGATTTTTTTCTCCTAGTCTGTAAAATGGGGGTTTAAGATATTCAGGTCTTTGAGGACTAATATATAATACAATAGACCTCTAACAGTCTATTTTTGTATACCTACCCATAAGTTAGGCACGAAATAATGTATTTGCAGGATTTAACTTTATACCTGCCAAATGTTTAATTGGCAAATAAATAATGGCATGGTCGCAGCACCGCCATGACTCTGATCCTGAGCAGGGACAGATCTATGAGTTCGGGTCAGAAAGGACTTTGAGGGCTAGGAATTTTTAACAACATCAGAATTAGTCATGTGTGTTCTGTGATCACCTGCAGTAGTTTCTCAGTCACAGTACAAGAGGTAAAGTCAACCTGTAAGCCCCACCCGCCCAAGGACCAGGCAACTTCACGGAATGCTGGGAGTTGTAGTTTTGTGTTAGACCCAAGTTAACCTGTAAGCACCACCTGCCCAAGGACCAGGTAGCTTCTGGAATGCTGGGAGTTGTAGTTCTTCGAAAGTAGCAAAGACATATGGGAAGTAAGATGGCTGTATGATTTTTGTCCCTAAAAAGCCCAGATGACTAGTCGCCAGTCGCTAGAATTCCAGAGAGTGGTCCTGACCAGAGCCCATCCTGATCAGTATATAATTAAAGCTTAAAGCCGGCATCAAATTTGGCTCAAAATTATGGAACTGGTTTTTCTCTTGCGAAACTCAGGATTAACAACAGGAATGTGATACCAGGCAAGATGGAGGCCTCCTCTTGTGTTTCTTTGTGGCAGTCGCACTACAGCTTTGAAATCACAAAGGATCTACTTTAGCTATGAAGCCTAGCAAGGGCTAGTTTACCCTGGCGTTCTCTCATTCCCTCTCCCACCCCCATCACCAATGCAGTGAAAGGCTAACACTCTCTTTCTCATTAGAAGTAGATAGGCTGTGGGCTGCTGAGGACTGGAAGTATTTATAAATTCCTCATAGTCTTCCCCTCACATAGCGATTCCTCCCTCTGCTCATTCTCCTCTCTTCTTCCTCCTCCCCTCTCCTATACCATCTCATTCATCCTTCTTGAGGCTTTTTGAGGCAGATTCTTGCTATGTAGCCATGTAATTCAGGTTGCCCTCCTGCCCAAGATTCCTGCATGCATGAGCCTCATATAGATACGAGCCACCACATGTAACTCAAGTTCTTGCTTTTTCTTAAGATACACACACACACATATAAAATGATAATCGAGTGTTTGCCTCAGTGTGTATATACGTACCCTGTGTGTGCCTTATGACTGTAGAGGTCAGAAAAGGGTACTGAATTTCCCGGCACTGAAGTTACAGATGGTTATGAGCTGCTATGTTGGTACAGGAATTGAACGTGGGTCCTCTGCAAGACAAGCACATGCTTTTAATCACTGAGCCATCTCTCCAGCCCCTGGGTTCCTTTTCTTAGCCACCTTGCTGCCTTCTGATGGCCATTACTAACCATTAAGATGAAGAGAGGCTCTGAGAATTTGCATACATGGTGCCCTCTTGGCATGCCTGGCAATAACAACTATATCTATCTGTCTGTCTGTCTATCTATCTATCTATCTATCTATCTATCTATCTATCTATCTATCTATCTGTTTATTTATTTAGGTTATTCAAGACAGGGTTTTTCTGTAGCTTGCCTGTCCTGGAACTAGCTCTTCTAGACCAGGCTGGCCTCAAACTCACAGAGATCCACCTGTCTCTGCCTCCTGAGTGCTAGGATTAAAGGTGTGCGCCACCACCTCCCGGCTCTTTCTTTTTTTATAAAGACTTCCCCCCCCCCCAGTGCTATCATATATATGTATACAAAACCTGACTAAATTATAGTGTAGTTTTCTAAGGATACAGCTTGAGGAATTTTGACAAAGTGAGCAATCATATGCTAACAGCATCAGGATCACCAAACAAGTTGACAAGCACTATTGAAAGACACGGGAAACGAAATGCCTAGTCTTTTCTCCGGACAATAGCTTGTTATGCTGAGAAGCAGCACTCTATAAAAGATGGGGCTTTAAAAGTGAAAGCAACAGAAACTGCAGCAAGATCGTCATTTCTTTGATTTCCCCTCGGTCTGTCCCTTCCAGTCTGAGAGCTGAAAACTTGAGAGGGAAAGTAGATCCCGTTGTTGAGCTGAGAGGCTTCCTAATATTTGAAGGTAAGCCAGTTGGTGTCTCCAGCATTAGTTCGATACAAATAACTGGATCAATAAATGTCCATCGTGGTTGAGATCATCGAAAAACCTCACAGTGGCCAGCGAGGTAGCACTTTCATCTCTCCTCTGGCTTTTCTTCAGATCTATGAGACAACTGTCTCTGATGTTCAGTTTTGGCTCCTGGGTCATCTTTGGCAGTTTACATGACAAAGCCACACTACAAGGAGAGTGTCTTCCCACGTCCCAGGTGACCAGATCCTCTGTTCAAACCAAGTACCATGTTCCATTTTGAATGTCTCTTGCCTGCCTCAGAAACCTGTAACCAGTGATGCAGCAAAGATTCGCTGCAAAAGTTCAGTAACCTGCCCTGGGTATCCAAGAGGTACAAGTATTAAAGGGGAGGAAAGAGAGGCCAAGCTCAAAGTGGGTGGTTTCTGACATCAGCCATTATGCCGTGTCTTGACACCTTCCCAGGCATGTCATATCCAGAGAGAAGTGGGACTTCTTAGCATTGAGAAGCCAGCACTTGCTGTACCTCCGTTTTACTCTGTTTTGCACCACAAAAATCCTTTGGCATAGATCGAACTTTTCTGATACAGACCTAGGTAATGCTCCAAGGTTTCCATAACCATCTTAGTTCCTCTTATAGTTCCCATGTATGTCTATCCCAATTTATATTTCTATATCGACTTTAGAAAGAATTTTATACTTACAACAGTTCCGCTGGTGAAGGGAACATTAGCATAGGTAGATGATTCTCAGAAAAGCAGATATAGGGTTTAATGATAGCAAGCATGAAGACTGACTTTGATCCCCAGCACCAGTGTGGGGCTGGAGAGATGCTAGACAGGTAAGAGGACCTGCTGGGCCAGCATGAGGATTGGAGTTGAAGCCACATGAAAATCTGGCATGGATGTGTGCCCCTGTGAGTACAGCTCTGTGCGGGGCAGAGACAGGAGAATTCTGGGGTTTTTTTAGGAACCATCCTAATGTCAGGGACTGAGAGAGACACTGTCTCAAAGGAATAAAGTGGAGCATAATAGAGCAAGACATCTGCTACCCTCCAATCCTCCTCCAGCCTCTGTGTGAACACATAGGCATGTGCAGTCATGCATACCTTATACAAACATCACACACACACACACACACACACACACACACGAGCATGCTAAAAACAACAACAGCATATAATTAAAAAAGAAAGCCGAACATGGTGACACACATTTGTAAGCTCAGTGCTGGGGAGAGGGAGACATTTCCCCAATTAGCCTAGACTAATCAGTAAGCCCCAGTTCCCAATAAGAGACCTTAGTAAATACACACACACACACACACACACACACACACACACACACACACACACAGGGCAGCTCCTGAGGAGCACCCCACATTTGTAAGCTCAGTGCTGGGGAGAGGGAGACA
>NW_004949109.1:2686328-2686928 GCF_000317375.1 Microtus ochrogaster | reverse complement strand
ATTGAATATCTCTTTATACATGTGAATATATTACTTATTCAAGGCTGAGTTTAATTAACATTCTCAGTATGTGGTTAAGGTGTACAACATGATACACACACACATGTATATGGTTCACATCTATGATACTATAGGTGTGTGTCCATCTCCATATAGTAAAATGTGTTACTGTTGTGTAACAAAGGAACAGAGCCATCATCTATGGTTTTTAAATGTAACATTAAGAAGTCCATATCCATGCCTCCTGGCACATGTCTACTATAATTCCAGACATTCTACTCAAAAGATAGAGACAGGAGAGTTAAAAAAATTGAGGACAGCTTATGATATATCGCAAGATGCTGCCTAATGGGGGGGGAAAAACAGAAGAGGGAGAAAAGGAAAAAGACACCCCGGGGCTAGAGAGATAGCTCAGTGATTAAGAGTACTTGCTACCTTCCAAGACAACCTGGGTTTGGCTCCCAGAATCCTTATCTGGAGACTCGCAGTCACCCCTAACTCCAGTTCCAGGAGATCAGATGCCCTCTTCTGGCCTCCATGGGCATATACATGGTGTACATACAAAAAGAAGCAAGCATGTGTATGCACACACACACACAC
>NW_004949109.1:2680456-2686065 GCF_000317375.1 Microtus ochrogaster | reverse complement strand
CCCAGAATTTTCTAACCCAGTATTTCTTCTTTTCCTGAGTTACTTCCAAATATCCCATAGGCACCTGGTCACTTCTGCCTACTAACTAGATGTTTCTAACAATGGACTATTAAAACATATCTGCTCATTTCTAAATTCTAATTCCTTCATTTATTGTTATTGTGAGAGGGCATAAGCACCATGGTACATGCAGTAGAAGTCAGAGGACAATTTCTCAGCAGTTGGTTGTCACCGTCCACCTTGTGAAAAGATGTCTGTCTCTCTAGGGTGCTGCACCTCATTTTCTGTATGCGTGTGAGCTTCCAGGCCATTTTCTTCACTCTGACCCTTAGCTTAGGAGTCTGTAGGCAGAGGCTGTTGGTTCATCTCCCGGCCGCCCAGACACAAAATAATCACACAGAAACTTCAATCTGGGATTACAGGTATGTGCCATGGCATCTGACTTTTTATGTACCCTCTGGCACTCAAACTCAGGTCATTAAACTTATACGACAACCAGTTTTACCCACTGAGCCATCTTGCCTACATTCACCAAGTTGGTAGAAGACTTCTGGAGAAGATAGAGAAGAAAGGGCCATGAATTTATCCCCGTGTTTTCTAACTTGATGTCTTACTTAACCGATTTAGATAATTCTATGGAAAGTGGATTCCCCTTGCTTCCCTCAAGGTGTATGTAAACAGTACTAGAGCCCTTCAAAATGACAAATTGAAAAATATTTTTGGAATTGAGTTCCATTAATTCATACTAAGTATCCTTTTTGTGGCTGGGTCTGGGGACTTGGTAGTTGTACTTGAAGGCGAGTGCTTTCTCTTAAATCCTGTCCCAGTCATTGTCATTGTCCTTGCCATCTTCTTCCTCCTCCTCCTCCTCCTCCGGCTGTGTTCTCCCCTCCCCCTTTGCCTCCCTTCCTTCATCTCTCTCCCCTCTGTTCTCCTTCTATCTTTCATACACACAGAGATATTTCAAGTAAGAAAATATCCACTACATGTGAGACACTCTGTTTCTGTCAAGTAATATGCACCCAGAAGAATACAAATATCAGCAAACCATCATAGATCAATGGTAGCTCTGTAACCAGCACCCAGAGAAAGATAATAGAAACACCATCACCCACTAGCACCCAGAGCTTCCCCTTGTGATCTCACCAGGGGTTTTCAGGATGCTTTGAATTTCTCCTGCGTTTTTCAAAGTCTTTGTGTTTCATGCTGTGGCTTGTAGATAATGGCTACCATAATCATGTCAGATAGGAAGCATAAGTCCTAATGTTTGACAACACAGTAAGTTATCCATCGTTTACGAGAATTTATTACTCGTTTCACAACGAGATAAGGAAAAGGCATCCAGGGGCTCCCAACGTAAGCAAATGACGAATGTTTAAGGAGGAGATGCTAATGGTGTGACTTTGACCACCACACATTATATACATGTATGAGATCATCACACAGTGTCCAATAAATATATATAATTAGGAATGTAAGTGGCCTCATCCTAATTTATTACCCAATAAAGTGGCAGTTGTATTTTTCCCCCTTTGCGCTTAAGGAAAGGCCGTAATAGGGTTACAAGTTACATTAAGGAGCAAGAACAAAGATAATAGTAGTTGTGGCTTTTAATATTTCAATTATTGGAACTTCTACACTGAATTCACTTGCATGCTATGCTGAAAATCAGAAAGATTTCTTCATTTGGGGTATTGAATTCCTAGCGTATGAATGCTGTGTGTTCTGTCTTGTTGGCCCTTGCTCTCTCTCACACACTCTTGCTTGCAGCATCCAGGGCTCCCAAACCAGTTCCCACCTAGTTCTAGCTCATCCCACCATCCTCGTGGTTAGATATGTATTGAGATTGGGTACTTCCAAGAGATATGGCTGTACTGTGCCCTTTATTTATTTGTGTGGCTGATAAACGTCCAATATATACGGGTAAATTGTTACTGTCCAACTGTTCTTGTTCTTGGAGGAATTTTTTTTTTTCCCTAGGTCTTAAACACAGTTGTAGATGTTGCCTTATCTCAGAGTCATATGAGTTAGGCTCACCAAAGGCCTATGTTCCAGGAAAATTGCTGGCATGAGCATAGAACGTTTTAATTCAGAGGTGAAAAGATCATGGGATAGGTTAAGTATAGTGGCCACTCATTATGGCTTCTGGATTTATGAAAAAGAACTCCAAGGATCCCTTTGCCTTCAAAGGCTTCTGGGTCCTCTGTATCTCTGTGTGCATCCATCCGAGAGGTGGAAACAAATTCACTTTAGAACATGATGGCTTTGAAAAGGAACTCAGATGTGTGCCCAGGCGAGGCCAGTTGAGTCTTTTCTTGCTTGTGTGGATTCTTGTAGAGTTCTGGAAGGAGCATTTCCTGGCGGTGCTCTAGGGGCGCAGCTCAGAGGCACTTGCTGCTCAGAGACCAGTTTGCTAATCTTTCTGTAATTGACCTATCGTCAGCCAGATCATTCATTTAGCACGTTGACACAGGATCTTACCATGTATGTCAGTGGACCTGGTACTACATGTAACCCAGGTTAGCCTCAAATTCAGACTCTTCCTGCCTCTGCCTCCCAAGTCCAGAGATGAAAGGCACACAGCAGCCTACTCGACATTTTTTCAAGTATGAGTGTATGTGTGTATGTGTATGTATGTGGGGTGCACGTGTGTAACTTTGATAAACACCCAGTCCTATTACCTCCTACATTTTGACACACTTTCTACCTGAAAAAGCGATTTGACTAAAATGGCTAAATATAGTTTTCTTTGGGTTCTGCCTGGGCTTCATTGTGCCTCTTGGTATGGACTGGTGACCTTTACTGAGTTTGGGAATACACTGGCCATGGTATACTGGCTTGTTTCTTTTCTGGGATTCCAACCAGGCATAGATTGTGTGGTACGATTTGTCCCACAGATCCTCAAAAGTCCTGTCATGGTTTTTCTTTTTCTCTTGACAATTTAGTTTTCATGATTTCTACTGTTTTTTACTTCAGCATCAACCCTTTGCTTTGCCCATTTCATTCTGGTGTATTCTTTTTTTTAAAATGTAGACCACCATCACAACCTCCTCCTTTTTTTAAAAAAAAAAAAACATTTATTTATTATGCATACAGTGTTCTGCCTGCATGTATGCCTGCAGACCAGAAGAGGGCACAGATCTCTTTTTAGTTGGTTGTCAGTCACCATGTGGTTGCTGGGAATTGAACTCAGGACCTCTGGAAGAGTAGCCAGACTCTTAACCTCTGATCCATCTCTCCAGCCCCATTCTGGTGTATTTGATGTATTCTGAATTCTGGCTTTTCCCTTTTTGTTCATACTTTTAGTTCTTTCTGCAGAAATTGTCTCTGTCTTCTTTCATGGTGTCATGTGTTTGCTTGTGTCCTGCAGCATATTTGTTTTTCTGTCTTAGATGATAACACCAAGACCCTGTGCATCACAGTGAGACCCCCCCCCCCCATCTTACAAAACAACAAGCCTGAAACTGGGGCTTACAAGTTTTTGAGTAGTAATAAACCTCTTTAAAGGACAGAAAAGTCCCATGGCCACTCCCAATCCTGGTGGAATGACAGGAGGAGGAACCAGTCAAGCTTGTATGTTTCCTTTTGAACTTTGCTTCTAAGCTTTGGTCACATTGCTGTGAGTACTGGCTTACAGTAATTGTCCACATTACAATAGAAGTCTTAGAAAGGGGAAATATTGTCGTAGAGAAAGGAGAACAAAGACAAGCCTTGGCCATTGATGGCAGAACAATGATATCCACACTCTGCTTTCCTGTCACTGGTAGAAGCACACTGGAGTGGTAGTCCATGTTCACTGTGCCTTTCACATAAACTGTAGACCCATTGTGATGGTCATGCATTTGTGTGACTCAAATTTGTTTCTTTAGGGAGTTGATCACTGTGGTGACCCAGACCTTTGTTTCTGTGGTCCTTGTTCTCAGATTCGTCTGGATTTGTTGCTGCAGTCTTGTGAGTTGTATAGAACACCTTGCTGAATTACAGCACAGGTCACTTCACCTCTTTCTTCACTGTGAGTCTCAGACTAGGAGTTAAAGTTACGCACTAAGCATATAGGGAGTACATAGTGTGACATTAAACTGCCTTGTCTTTCTTAATTTTTTATTAATTATTTTTTTTATTTTACATCCTAACCTGAAGTCGCTTTCCTGTCCTGCCCCCCCCCACCACCACATCCCTCCTGCTGCCTCCATCTCCTCCTCCTGTTTCTGTTTAGAAAGAGGCAGGCCTCCCTTCGGTGTCAATAAAGCATGACATATGGATTAAGGTAGGATGAAGCTCCTTCATTTGTGTTAAGGCTGGGAAAGGCAACCAATTTGGGGAATAGGTTTCTAAAAGCCAGCTCAGGTGTTAGGGACAGGCCCTGATCCCACTGCTAGGAGTCCCACAAATTTTGAACAAGCTGTACAACTGTCACACATATGTAGAGAGCCTAGATCTGTCCCATGCAGGCTCCCTACCTGTGGTTCCAGAGTCTGTGAGCTCCTATGAGCCCTGGATAATTGTTTCTGTGGGTTCCCTCTTTATGATCTTGACATGCCCCCCTCCCCCCACGCAGCTGGTACAATCCTTCCTCCCTCTCTTCAACAGGATTCCCAGAGCTCTGCCCAGTGCTTGCCTGTGGATCTCTGCATTTGTTTCTATAAGTTACTAAATGAAGGCTCTCTGATAACAATTAGTGTAGTCTCCAATCTGATTACAGGAGGTGGTAAATTCAGGCACCCTCTCCACTATTGCTAGAAGTCTTAGCTGGGGGTCATTTTTGTGGATTACTGGCACCAGGTTTCTCCCTAATCCCCTGAAATGCCCACCCCCAATTATCACTCTCCCCCTCTGTCCCGCCCCCAACCTGCCCAACTTGATCCCTCATTTTCCCATCCCCCCACACCCAGTTTACTTAGGAAATCTCTTCTATTTCCCTTTCCCAGGGAAATCCATGCATCCCTCTTAGGGACCTCCTTGTTGTGTAGATTCTCTGAGGCTGTGGATTTTAGCCTGGTTAGCCTTTGCTTCGCATCTAATAGTTACTTATGAGTGAGTACACACCATGTTTGTCTTTCTGAGTCTGGATTACCTCATCCAGGATGTTTTTTTTCTAGTTCCATCTATTTGCCTGCAAATTTCATGTCATTGTTTTTTTGGTTTTTTTTTGTTTTTTGTTTTTTTTTTACAATGTTTTAAATGAGTAATACTACTACATTGTGTAAATGTACCACATTTTCTTTATCCATTCTTTGGTTAAGGGGCATCTAGGTTATTCCCAAGTTTTGGCTATTATGAATAATGTTGCTATGAACATAGCTGAGCATGTGTCCTTGTGGTGTAATTGAACATCCTTTGAGTACATAGTCAAGATTGGTATAGCTGGGTCTTGAGATAAATTTATTCCCAATTTTCTGAGAAACTTCCATATTGATTTCTAAAGTGGCTGTGCAAGTTTGCACTCCTGCCAGCAATTGGAGGAGTGTTTCCTTGTTCCACATCCTCTTCAAGATAAGCTGTGTCAGTGTGTTTGATCTTACTGGCTTGTCTTCTTTGTGGTTATTCTAGCATTATACTAAAAGTAGGACTCAGTTAAACCTAAGTGTGTGTGTGTGTGTGTGTGTGTG
>NW_004949109.1:2676026-2680356 GCF_000317375.1 Microtus ochrogaster | reverse complement strand
GAGAGAGAGAGAGAGAGAGAGAGAGAGAGAGAGAGAGAGAGAGAGAGAGAGAGAGAAAGAGAGGAGAGAGCGGCATTTGTCCCCAGCCTGATGTTTTGTGGTCCTAGTTAATAGGGAAGCCCTGCTACTAGACAGGTCAGGATCAGTGTGTTGTGTGTCAGAGGCTGTTAGTTTGTTCCTGGCCACACAGAAACTTTATTAATTATAGCACTGCCTGGCCAATCACTTAAGCATATTACTAGCTGGCTTTTATATCTTAAATGAACCCATTTCCGTTATTTTATATTTTACCATGAGACTTGTTGTTTACCAGTAAGGTTCCCAGGCATCTGTCTCTTTAGGCGGCTACATGGCATCTCTATGACTCTGCCTTCTTTTCTTCACTATCTCTGCTTGGAATTCCCACCTTGTTTTATTCTGCGCTGTCATAGGCGCAAAACAGCTTCTTTATTAACAAATGGTAATAAAACATATTCACAGCATACAGAGGGGAATCCTACATCAGTCTTACTTGGACACAATGTTTTCACAGTAGACTTTAAATTTTTCTCCTCAGATCATAACATCAATGGAAGTTCCGAACATAGTTTGTAGAAATGTAAAATTCAGTGGATTCTTTGCCCCTTTGATTCAGGGAACATGAAAAATTCCCAATTAGGTAGCTGTTCCATGAACCTGAAACGCATCTTTCTCACTGCCTTCAGTGAGGGCATGAGAGAAGTGCTCTAACCCGGAAGCCTTTGTGGTTACAACAGCGTTCCTTATTCTGCTTGGTGCACTAATGCATTTCATTGAGCATACTCTCCTCAGCTGCCAAACTTATTCAAGTCCTTGTTTCCCAGTGCAGGAAAATAAGCTGACCAGCTGTCATATCTCCCCTCAAAGAAAAAAAAAAGACAACAAACTGCCTAGACTGCAGAGCAAAGGGAAAGTTAACCAATATGTTACCTTCCTTTCTGCGTGTACTGAGGCCATAATACTGTGCACTGTTTCTCAGCACTCTTTGTGGAAATCTCATCACGTTCTGTTTTAATCTTGAATTAAAGATGGGCACAGTTAGCAATGTCTTCTGTTATCTGCCTCCGGGTGTATCACTAAGGCTGAGTCTTGTTCTCCCTCCCCTCTCACTGCAAGCATTTGGTAGTCCGGTTTTGGTGGTGTGTTCTGCAAGTAGCTACTTTTCTTTATTGTGGGAATTTCTCTTAGAGCTCTGTCATGCTTTTGCACCGACAGAATGCCAGCACGTCTGTGATTTTTGACAGGAGCGGGGATCTATGTGGAGTAGGGAGCTTTTCAAAATGTTTTGCAGCCAATATGTTTACTCTACTCTGTCAGCCATGCAGGGTGATAGGGTCTATCACCAGTTCTCGAAATGGGCTGCAACAGGAGGTCAGAATGGAGCATAGATTTTCTAACACAGCATGTTAGATGAAATGATTCTGTGTACTTTGAAGTGGAAAATTCAATCAGAATTTTCCACACTTTTTAGTTAAAGCAACACTGTTGCTTATTGACAAAAGGTGGGCTCAGGAAAATGCAGCATCAGACACAAGGGATCTAACATATAGTTCCTGGGCAGAGTAAACTATAATCTTTTTGCTTTGTAAATTAATGAAAACCACATAAGACTTAAAAAAAAATAAGAGCTGCTTAAATTATATGGCTATAGAGTGCTTGGGGCAGATGCGGGTATGTGCAGCATGTGTTTGGATGGTATTGGAGCCCTTTAAGAAGTTGGCTTTTCATTAAGAGGTGGTCTTCATGCTTGATAAACGGCAATTTCAAGTGCCTAGATAATCCATTTGGGTTTAAATAGAGCTATTTGGACAGCACCTGAGAGTCCTATCAATAATACAAGAATGGAATAGATTCTCTAAGCTTGCATTGAAGTAGGCTTAGAGTGTATTTAAATTCATTCCTAGTTTTTAATCTGCCTTTCGGTGTACTGAACATATAGATCAGCATAATAACTCATTATGGCTGAATCCTTGGCATTCTGCAAAGGCAAAACCCTGGGCTTGCCGTGTCAGATGTGTGCATACATATTTCAGATCGAACGGTAACAATGGGAGAGGGCTTGCTCTGGGCCACCTCCATTGCTAGACGTTTTATGTGTATTCTTTTATTGAATCCTCCTAACAGCAGAGAACTGTAATTGCCACTGATGAAAGAGAGTCACAGACAGGGCACACAAGTTGCCCAAAGTCATGGGCAAAATGAGGCTGGCACTCACCTTGCTGTGCAGACTCTGGAGTCTTCTGATCCACTGAACCTTGCTGCTTTTTGGAGACTCTGCCCACCCACCCCACCCCGTCAGCTCATTCATCCTGATGATACCAAGGATACATGGGTCGTCATATGGGACTCAACTTCTAAAATGTTTATGTATATGTATAATTTCTCAATGGCATGCGAGTCTTTCACAGTCTAGTTTAGCCACTCTTTTGGAATTTTGACTGATAACACAGTTAAATGTGTGTGATTCTGCTTGCTTTTTCTTCTGTTTAAACCTAGTATGAAAATGATAGGGACTTTTTTTTTTTTAAAAAAGGGAGGGTACAAATTCATCAACTTGTCTAAATAATGAGATGCTTTGAGTGACCTTGTTGGTTCCCCAGCCTCAGTAGGCTCAAATTTGTCTTGCTTCCAAGTTTGTTGTCTCCCTCTCCTGCCCAACGCTTTGCTTACATTTTTCGACATTATCATGTGGTTTAGTCATTGTGTTCTCAGCTCTGTTCTATGGGAAAGAATTCGGACTCAGTAGTCCATTTCATACTTGCAAGGCAATCCAGAGAATTCGGCCCAAGGACACACACCTTTTCTCCAGTGCAGTGTACACATCAAGCCAGTGCTGTCTAGTGTGCTTGTTAAGTTTGCAAAAGGACCTTCTAGGTGCGGTTCCATAGAAACCAGAGTGGACGCCCCCCCTTCACCAGTGTTGCGGGTGGCTGTGTTCTTGTGGGGCGAGTGTAGAGAGCTACCGCTTGGAAATCTCTTTCTAGTTTGGATAACAACAATAAATTACATTAGGAACATCTTCTTCAAGCTCAAATTCAAATGTCCACCCCAGTCGGGGTCCTTGGTGATCACAGAAGTCACAAGGGACCATTTGACTTCGAAGGGAGGATTGTGTCTTTCAGCAAAAAGACCAGAAGTCAGTCTTTGGGAAGAAGCAATTAAAACCCCAGAGCATTTTATCGCTTTTGATGCTTAGAAAAAGCAGAAAACCTCCCTGCATGGAAATATTTTCTGCTAATTAACTGTCACAAATGTGATGCCATTAAGCTCCGAGTCTCTTTGGTTAACTTCAAAGTCATTAGTGCACACTGTGAAGCTCCCCCAAATTTATTTTAGGAAAAGGGAAACAAATTGACAGATCTGTAATCAATGTCTCCAAAGCTTGTTTCTGATGGAACATAGGTCAGCTTACAGGCTCCTTGGTCCTAATATCTGGACCAGAGACTAGGCCTTCACTCAGGGCATCTGGGCCATCTTGGCATGTGCCATGTGTTAGGTCCACAGTTCAAGCTGACTGGTAGAAGTCAGTGGGAAGGACTTTGGGAAGATGTCTAACCCGACCTGTCCTTATCTGCAAGGAATAGAAAATGGGTATCTCACACATGAAAATGGGTATGACAGAATTGTCCACAGTGAGTGTGCAGCATTAGAACAGCATCGTCAAGGACAGAGGCTGCTTTTGTCCGCTCTCCGCTGTCCTTAATGCAATGCTTTGGGCATTGGTGGACTATCACATAGTTTTCGAGATTCAGCCTCCCTATTTGGAAAATACTGGTAATCTTTCCATGTTTCAGGATCGTGGTAAGGCTTCCTAGAAGCCAGTGAGAACACACATGGCACAGCCCAGCCCTGCAGTAGTGGCCGTGGTAGCACCATTTTTGCTAGTGGTACTGGAGTAAAGGTGTGATCTAGGAGACGGGGCACCCATCTTCCTCGCAAGTCCCAATTCCAGCATGCTTCTATCTGTACACTGGAGAAAATACTAAAAATAAAAGAAAGGAAAGGAAAAAATATTCAAGTTCAGTATACTGGTGAGATGACTCGGCAGTTAGGGTACATGTTACTTTCCCATAAGACCTGAGTTCACTTCCCAGCATCCACATGAGGGGAGGTGGTGGGGGGCTGGGCAGGGGAGGCTTACCACTGCCTGAAATCCAAGGGGATCTGTTGCTTATGGGTTCTGAGTGCACATGCACTCGTGTGTACATAACCACACACACACACACACATATGTACGACACACACAGACGCCACATACGCATCACACACACACAGCACTTAGCCTCTCTCTTATACACACACACACACACA
The DNA here is from genome assembly GCF_000317375.1 of Microtus ochrogaster. Taxonomy (NCBI): domain Eukaryota; kingdom Metazoa; phylum Chordata; class Mammalia; order Rodentia; family Cricetidae; genus Microtus; species Microtus ochrogaster. The sequence continues at coordinate 2,676,027 of NW_004949109.1, read as the reverse complement.
C
>NW_004949109.1:2673910-2675926 GCF_000317375.1 Microtus ochrogaster | reverse complement strand
ACACACACACACACACACGTACGACACACACAGACGCCACATACGCATCACACACACACAGCACTTAGCCTCTCTCTTATACACACACACACACATACACACACACACACACACACACACACACAATAAATCTTTAAAAATATTTTTGAAAATGTCAGATTCTTTACTCTGTCCCAAATAGGATCTATTACTTCCTAAGTGAAATACATCCAAATCAACTGTTTATGTTACTGAGCCATCTCTCTTTACAATAAATTTCAGTCCTGTTAGAGGCTTACGTTCACATTATCGATTATTTGAATATGTGAGCCATTAATCTCCATGGCCTGCATTCATTTTGCATGTATATTTTGTGTTGTCTTTTGCATTTAAATAGAGAGGAATAGCCTGAAGAAAGTAGACTTGTGGGTATTAGCTTCATAGAGTTTTTCAAGTGCTCCCTTGAGTTCATCTACCAATAAATTTCCTCACTAAAACAGCCCTTCAGAACAGTGACTGCTGGATAAACCACGAGGTAGCCTTAGTAAATAAAAATGATTCATCTCACCAAAGGGTTTAAACCCTCTGTCCCTGGTCAGACAGCCTTCTCCTGTCCTGCTTCCGGGTTCTATAAAAAAGCCTTTTCTTTTTGTATTAAGGTTGTCAGTAATTTTAATGGAACCTTAGAATTACTATCTGATTTTTGAAAATCAGTTCATAAAAGGATATTGATTCTTTATATTAGGGGCAGTGGAAGTGTTGTTTATAGAGAACTCTGTTGGCAAACTGGTCTTCCCGGATGGGGCGTGGAATTCAGTGGTCAGTAAAACCCATCTGATGTCCGGCTTGAGAGATAGCTGTTTAAAACATGAGCGCAGTGATTAGTAATCCACGCTGGGTGGGGCAGCGATTTGGGGGTGCATAAATGAGAGAACGGGAAGCAGGAGTGAGGCTCTGCCTGGCGGGGTTCTTCCTAATTGCTTCGTTTTCATTCCCTGGCATTGATACTCACTTCTTTCCCAGGGCATTTTCCTGGGTAATGAGAAGACTTTGAAATCAAATCGGGCTTTCGAACACTGAGGATGCTTGCCCCAGTGCTGATGGAGAATCCTATAGACTTTGAATGATTCTAAAAGGTGTCTCATAGCCACTATATTAACTCTCTTCTTAGAAGCTTATGAACATTGTAGCTTTTATTGATTCCAGGGAATTGGACCCAACAGTAAGCAATAAAAGTCGATGGTAACTTTCTTCCCATATAGGGGTTTGCAGATCAATATTTTGAATTTACTGTAATTTGCTGGTAATGAGTGGGAGAAGGGAAGGCATTGTGGGCCTTGTGGGGCACAGCTGTGCAGTGTGGCCTCTTTATCTCAGCTCACTGAGGGTCAGAGGCTTGCCCCAGTAGCAAGAAACACAGTTAAGCGGCAGGGTTGATATGCTTATTTATCAAAAAGGCTTCCTAAGTTTATTCTAAGGACAGAAAGAGAAGTCAGATCTTGCTCACAGTGACCTTGTTTTTATCCAGATGCTGAAGGAACTTCCAATTTGCACTTTCTTAAGAGCAATTACATTCAACATCTTGCATTGGTGTTTGATGTCCAAATAGAGAATGGCCCTCTTAATAGAATAACTAACTGGGTGTGTCTTTGCTGGAATCTTCACTGAACTGAGGCCAGGTTCAAGTCTCAGGACCAGCAGGATGAAGGCGTCTGGACTGTTGCTCATGACCTTGACCCATGTTATGTATGCCTGCCTGCCTCCCTCAGAGAGTCTGAGCATATATTTTAAGTGCTGGCAACTAGGGTGTTGGGAACTGTCAGCACAGAGCAGCGTGACCACGCTGTTGTGGCTCTGGATGTGTCCTGGGATGGGGTGGGTGAGCCTAGTTTTGTAGCTCAGGAGACTGAGTTGTGAAGGAGGCAGGGGAGGTTCTGCAGGGTGCTTTGTAGCATTGCCTTGTGTTGGAATAAAGCTGTGGCCGTAGGTTTGTCTTTTTGTGTATGATGGATTTGTGTTTATTTTGTGTGTGTGTGT
>NW_004949109.1:2665064-2673810 GCF_000317375.1 Microtus ochrogaster | reverse complement strand
CCTAAAGGAAACACTAATTATTTCGAAGAACTGCATTGCACTAGTAAGAGTTGTGGAGAAGCAGTGCGGTAAATGTTGATCTAGGAAAAGCCAGACTAACATTGTGCTGAACTAAATAGATTTTCAGTTTTCTGTTATCCTGTAGCTCAGTGCATTTCAGCTCACAATTATACAGCAAGAATGCCAATTTCCCACTACTAAGCTTGCGAAATGTTTCCCATAATACTTGTAGTTAAGCCAAAATGGCCAACCATTTCTATAAATTTCTTTTGAAATTTGAATTGTTGTATAAAACAAGACCACATAGAAACATTTGAAAGTATCTTAGCTAACTAAATAAACAGGGCTGCAAATAAAAGATGATTATGTAATTTCTTATAGTACATATTCCATCATAAATTTTATTTCTATTACAATTATTTTATTTTATGTATATAGTGTTTTGCTTGCATGTATGTCTTTGTATTATATGGGTGTCTGGTGCCCACAGAGGCCAGAAGACGAAATAGTTGTGAGTTGCTATGTGGGTGCTGGAAACTGAACTTGGCAGTGCTCTCAGCTGCCAAGCCAACAACATAAACATTTTGAACTGGAGTTTTTGAAGCTGAGTTTTAGCAGGAAGACAGGAGAATGGTTCTGTCGGTTTCCTTCCACTGTGACTGTCAACTTAGGATGCTTTATTTTGGCTGTGAAAGACCCCCAGTGCTGGGGAGACTCTCACTCAAGTCTCCGGAAAACACGACCCCCCCCCCAGTAACTCATGAGAGACCGTCCTTGCTGCAATCACACGAGATTTAATGATGAGATGAGAAGGGAACCAGTGCACTGGGGCTGAGGCTCATAACCCACACAGGGGAAGAGTTTGACCCTGAGTGTCTGGGAGAAGGAGTTTTTAAGGGAAGAAACCACAGCCCAGTGATCCAAAAGGGCCAGGGAGGGTGTCACAGAAAATTCCAAAAATACCAGTGATGATCACAAGGGGGCAACTCCCTGCCTCTCAAGACCACTCCCAAGGTCACAATCAGCTAGTTCCTAAAACACATTATTCCAAAAATACCAATGATAATTACAAAGGGGGAAATTCCCTGTTTTTCAAGATTATTCTCAAGATTACAATCTAACTTTATCTTCAGCTAGTTCTGAAACACAGTCACTGAATGGGCTAATCCTAGATTCCTGATTCTTCTCTTCCTGTTTAGATTTTTGGCTATTGTCTTCCTGCTTGGTTTGTTTGTTTAACTTGAGTTCTGGTGCTTGAACTCAGATCCTTGAGATGGTTTCAATGGACCATCTCCCCAACACAATAAATATATCTTTAAGCATTAACCCCAATGGATCTAATCTTTTTTTTTCTGTTGTAGCTTCTTTTGTTTCAGAAAGCTTGAATTTCCAGTATGACCCACAATAGTTTCTGTAACTCTTGAAATTGACACAAAAATTTTCCCTAGAAAGAGTTCTTTTGTTTTTTGTGAAATTGAACACATCGTGTACAATATGACTGTGGGACAGAAGCTGTTAACCTTGAGGTCGCTCGTGCACATGGCATGCCACATCGTAGACACTCAGTGAAGTGCAGCTGTCAATCACATATGTGTTTGTTATTGCTCAGCAGAGCTCTACAGAGAAGTGCACAAACTTAGCCTCCAGTGGACGTCTCTTTGGCAATACTGAGAACACACGTGCCTGATTTCTAGGATTGATGTTCTGACATCAAGGGCATAATGCGTTAGGAAGTCTCCCAAACCACAGTAATTGATTGGCAAGGAAGCTTGTTTTTCTTGCTCATTTACTTAGAGTTAGCTGATTATTTGGCCTGTTATGCCTTTTCTACCGGAGGAAAAAGTCTATGTTAAAAAGTAACATGCTCGCAGGACTGTGCTTCAAATAAAATCAGAGTCTGTAAAAGCAATTGAAGCGTGAAAACTGCTTAGAAGAAGCTGGCCAAGTCAGGTGTGCCTCTCATTTCCGAGAGATGCTGGTAGGGGACTAGCCACTCTGAAGTCCCTTTGAAGACAACATGAGGGGAGGCTGGGACAAATACACCCAGCTATGCCCTGGTAAGGAAGGCGCTTTCTGTTCCCTGGAGGGGGCAGGTTCAGATTTAAGGCTACGCGAAGACATTTGCCACCGTTCCTTCATTGGTGAAACAGGAATAATGGTGAAGATGAAATAAGCCAGTGTTTGCCACCATGCAGGAAGTCAGCGTCCACCATGATATTTGTGATGTAGGCGAGTTCACTGTAGACTCACACCGTTTACGTGGAAAGTGCAGAGTAGAAAAGGAGATTGTCACGAGGCTAACTTCCACACAAGCCTGGGAGACTGGCTTTGCCCGTTTCTTTGCAGCCCTGTCCCTGCTCCTGTACTCTGGAACCCTGTTGGTAACTTACACATTCAACTGTTCCCTAGTCCATTTCAGATTTTCAGTTTTTGTCTTCTGAAAGCCCTCTGTGCTTTTACATCCCGAAGCCCCCTTTCCTCGTCTATGGGTAGCACTCTCTTGTCCATCATGGCCCTTCTGACTTTCCCAGAAGCCAAGCATGTCTTCTCGTACCCTTGCGATGCTGTGTGCCCAGACCTATCTTTAGCCTGTCCAATACTGCCTGCCTTTCTCTACTTCATCCTTGGTCCTGGTGCTCAGCCACGCTCTCAGGATATTAGATCGGGCCTCTAAGACATCCCTACTCATTTGTCGTCGGTCACTTGGCCATGCTCTCCTGTTGATGTGCTCCATGGAGTCCCCCTTGCACAGGATAAATGTAGGCTCTTTGAATAGAGTCCATAATGTGGCCACACCCCCGCCTTTGCACTCTGTCCTGTTTGAGTTTTCTTTCTTCTGGACTTGCCAGCCATTCTAAGGGTTCACCCCTACCCATCCTGCCCTCCACCTTCCATCCCTGCAGGACTTCCTCAGCCCGCCCTGAGGCTGCCTAGCTAACCTTTTCCTTACAGTAGAAGGACCACGCAAAGGACACCAGCAGAGTATTGTGACACTTGGGAATCTCTGAATCATAAAAACAAAACACAACTGGTTTAAGCCACAACAGACTTCTTTGGTTCACGTATCCTGAAAGTCCAGAAATATGCAAGGCTGGATCCATTGTTTCACAAGGGTCACCTGGTGCCTGACTGCTCCCCGTCTTTCCCATTCACCTTTGATGCCTCTTCCTGCCTCTCCTGCTAACTCTCTTGGATGAGGCACACGCTCCAGCTGCTGTTACCATCCACCACCATGAGGTGAAGAGATGCTCTTTCCTGGTCTCCCCAAGCAAACATTTTACATCCACTTTGTCCAGGTTGGACCACATGCTGCCTCTCAACTCGTTCCTTTGGTCAAGGAAAATGAGCTCTGCTATTGCTCACTTTAGTCAGAGCAGTGATTCTCAGCCTTTCTAGTGCTGAGGCCCTGTGAACAGTTCCTCCTGGTGTGATGGCCCCCACAGTAACATTATTTACATTACTATTTCATAACTGTAACACTATTATCAATTGCAATACACATATATCTGGGTTTTCTGATGGTCTTAGGCAGCCCCTGTGAAAGGGTTGTTTTGCCCCCCAGGTTGAGAGCTGCCTAGAAGCTATGAACCGTGTTGGTTCCAACAGAAGTTGCCATCTTGTATAACAGGGCATGGCATGTCACGTGGGTGAGGGGCAGTGCTGACCCTCAGGAAATCCAGCATGCCCATCCTTTGCTGTTGAATACATTGAAGAGCCCTCATGTATCCCGGGCCTTTTCACACTGCATTTTACACTGAGTGGAGTCCTTGATTCCCAGAGATGGCATGGTCTCTGCCATGTCAACCTTTACTAAAAAGTGTGTGATTGAATAAAGGAAACCCATTTTGCTTGCTTTAATCCTCAAATGTGCCCTTGCCTTCACCCTTGACAGAAGATTTTTGCCTTCACGGAAACTGAATTTATAGACCCACAAGTGAATAACTTTACGTTTACTCTGAAAATGTGTCCGTTTCCCTTGTGCTCAGGGCAAAGCTGATGTCCACTTTGTCCCCCACGTCATCCTCACCATTGTTTGATGACCCCCCTTCTCTTCAGCCTCTCACATCACCTCTCTGGCACACTGGCTGTGGTTTGGGATAAGGTCTCTTGGTGTGTTCCCCAAAGGTTTATTTCTTGTAAGCTTGGTTCTTGGCATGTCAGCATAGAGAGAAGAGGAGACCTTTAAAAGTTAGAACCTACTGAGAAGTAATTAGTTATTCCTATCAGGGATGCTGTACTCATAGGATAGGATGTGTTCAGGGGGGTGTGGCCAAATACAGGATGCCATCTGCAAGAGGTGTAACTGAACCTCTGATGGAACCTTGGGTCCTACAAGAGTGGATTATTATAGAGTTATCCTGGCCCCCAAGTCCCTCTGACTTTCTCTCTCATCACATACTCTGTTCTGCGCATGCTCTAAGCACTGCTACCGTCCACCATGAGGCCAAGAGATGTTCTGACTTGGATCCCCAGCCTCATGAATTGTGAACTGCACAAACCTCTTGTGTTTAAGAACTATTCCACCATAGGTATTTTGTTATAGCAATAGGAAGTGTTAGACATCCTCTTATTTTTACAATGTATATATGTAGGAAAATGGATGACGTGTGTGTGTGTGTGTGTGTGTGTGTGTGTGTGTAGGAATATGTACAAGCCTGTGCATGTGAGTTGAGACCAGAAGAGAAGTGTAGTGGTCTGCTCTGTCACCACCCTTACCTCTTGAAACAGGGTCTCTTATTGAGCCTGGTGCTGGATTGGCAGCTGGCGAGCCCTGACAATTCTGCTGTTTCCATCCCCAACAGTGTTGGGGTTACGGGTGTATTGTGCACACCTGACTTTTTAGGTCAATACTGGTGATCTGAACTCAGGGTCCTGTGCTTATGTAGCAAGTGTTGATGCCAAAATGAGCCAGCTCCCAGCCCTCAGTTTAGTTTTTCACGCTGTTATCTGATGGGCTTATTCCTCTGGTCAATTGCTAGTGTCCCGTGGACCTTTTCCATGGCAGTGCTCAGTATCCTGTCCAGACAACCAGCTGCTTTTATGATTGTAGATAGAAAAGGGGAACTAGCACGAAGCAAGGGGATGCTTTGGGATCCTGTATTTGCCTCCATGCCCCTTGGATTTCACAGGTGTGGTCTAGGTAAAGGTGTACACTTTTAAACTTTTCTACAAATATCTACTTTTTCTATTTTTACTTTCTTCGTCCAGAAAGCTGTGTGCTTCCGGGACAGTTTCCTGAAGCTTTAAAGGGTGGGAATCAATGTTGCCTTCTTCTCTGGTTCAGAAGGAAGGAGTACTATGTGCTTCAGTTCTATGACAGAAGCCTTTCTGTCCTCTGCCTTCAGGCCTGATACTTGGTAAGAGTCAAGAAAGTGAGCCAAGCCTGCCTTTAGGAGAGCTGCCCTCTGGGTGACCCCACCCCTGGCTGCTGTTCCGCCCATGTTTGGCAGTGAGCATTTGGCTGTATAATCGTGCCACCGTGCCTATCAGACTGGTGTATAGGTCTTTCACCTATACCACTTCCCACTCACACAGGAAGTAACACCACAGCTCAGCTCTCACTATGGAAATGATGGCCTAGTTAATTAATGTTTCTTAAAAAGAAAAAAAATTCTTCAAGCGTAAGGTCTATGCAAGCTGGTAGACTTTAAAGTGATTTAAAATAACTAACCTCTAATAAACAGTTGCTACAGTTCTCTCTCTCTCTCTCTCTCTCTCTCTCTCTCTCTCTCTCTCTCTCTCTCTGACTCTCTGACTCTCTAAGGGTCACTAGTAAGTGATTTTTACTATCACTTCCTGGGTGACATTAATGTATAGTCAGGTTTCAGAATCTCCGCTTCAGCCAAGCCGACCAGTGCTCAGAACTTCTGTTTGAGCAGAATGATTCATCCCTGTCATTTTCTCTCCCCTGTTAGCATTTGCACACCCAGGTGAGACTGTGCAGTCTTGCACCTGCCAAAGCCTCTTTGTTCATTGCCCATCTGGGTCTGTGTCCCTGAGTAGCTTTTAAGTAGGCTGCATTTCATTTTGTCCCCTACATCATATGTTCCCATCTGTGGCCTGCAATGCCACTGCTGTGCTCATCCTGGCGTTTTGAACTCTCCTTAAATAAATAGGAGATAGTGGCTAGCAGGTATCAAGATGAAGATGCTGGTAACTAAAGGAAGACACAGCCTCCTCCTTTCTGGAAGGTTCTGGGAGATAGTTTGTTCTGGTTGTTGCCATTTTGTTTGTTTTCAGGGTTTGGGGGAAGCAAGCTACATAATCTTCAAGTCCCCAACTCTATCTGGAGGGAGTCCCCTGGGCATAAGTTTGGTGGCTTTAGCCCTACTTCTCTTTGTATTTGTGAAAGAAGCTCATATTCTTTTCATTGGCCCACTTGACAGCTGGAGCAAGACACCCAGAAGCAACCATATGACATAGGAACCGGCCACAAGTCATGAGATAAAGCTGTTTCATAACGAGGAAACAGTTAAAGGCACAACCTGCAGGAGGCGCTCTCTGACATGTTTCCAGGTGCATCAACCATAGTGTTCTTGGACTTGAACTTCCAGGTTCTGACCTGATTTCCAGCGCTGCCCAGTCATCTTGTTGCCACAAAGCATGATGGTTTGGGACCACAAAAAAAAAAAAAAAAAAAAAAAAAAAAAAAAAAAAAAAAAAAAAAACCTTTCCATGTCAGCCCCCTTAAGTTTCTGTTGCTTTGAAAAGTCCCAGCTCGTGCTAGTCCAGCACCCCTTTCTTATGTCTCCATGGGTCCCTCCTGCCCATCTCATCTCCTTCCAACTCTCCTCTCTTCTCTGCCCCCCTGTGCTTATTACTCTCCATCCATCCTAGGTGCTGAGGACTCCAGCATTCGTTTCTGGTCCCAGCCCCTTTCTGGAACCCAGATTCATCCATCTGTCCGCCTTCAGTATGACAGCCCCATAGGGACAGTTTTGATGTCACACATTCGTGCTGAGCTTCTCTTCCATCAAATTCCGCATACCTAGGGCCCATGATTTTGACTCCTCTGTGTGTTTTCTTTTATGTTCCACTTCCAGCTCTTTAGTACAGTGTAGATACAATTCGTCATATAGAAGTACCTAATCTTCATTGCTGGTCTACACAGTCTTCTCCATAGACCATTTCTATAGCTTTCTGAATCAAGCCTTTCAACAAACTTGAATATTTTAATTACTTGTTCATATCTTTCCTCTATCACCACCAATATCCCCCATTAAATTTACTTTAATTGGGGGGAGGTAATTTTAGATTTCTCGAACATTAGAGAATTCCTGTATATCTTCTTCCCAGGTTCCCCAAATGTCAACATAGCATGTCACATAACCTCAATACACTATCATAACGAGGAAAGTCACACTAGTGCTTTGCTAACAGCTCAACTACAGACATAGGGTTGTTGGTTGGTTTTGGAAGACAGGGTCTCACTATGTAGCCCTGGCTAGCCTGGAACTCATAGAGATTCACCTGCCTCTGGCTCTCAAGTGCTGGGATTAAATGATTGGCAACCTAATCATGTGTTCTGCTCAACTGTGTTTTATCACTGGGCTGTGAACCTATATGCTTTTCTTGATCCAGGACCCAAGCCAAGATTCTACACCGAATTTAGCATCCTACCTCGTCAGTGTACTCTGATCTCTGATAGTTTCTTTTCTGCTCCCTTACGTTTTCATGGGCTTTGTTTTACAGGCACTGGGATCTCTCTTTCTCTCTCTCTGAGTACATGATGCTTTTTCCTAATGACAGTAGAGTTAGAGAAATTTAGGAAGACAACCAAAGCGAGAAGTGACCTCATCCTCCATCAGAGGGTACTTGATGTCATCACGACCTGCCCCCGTGATGTTGAATGATCATTTGGTCAAAGAGGTGTCTGTGGCGTCCTTCTGGAAGGGAGTCACTAGTCACTGAGTGCAGCCCTCCTCAAGCGAAGGCAAATTGAGGACTAGCACTTGGTGGAGAGGGTAATATACAACACTGGATCTCTGTGTGTCTCCATTCACTTGTAGACTAAGTTTCCTGATTTCTTAAAAGAATAGTTCAGAAATTCTCTAAGTATATGTGGGGTGTGCAGTGATATTGCTTTGTGTAACATGAGGGCCAGCTCATTGGGGTTTCTGTCCTGCCCAGTTCTCACAGCCAGTAAGCCCCAAAGAAAACCACACAGAGAGTCTACATTAGATATAAACTGATTGGTCCATTAGCTAAGGCTTTGTATTAGTGCTTGTAACTTATATTAACCCATTATTCTAGTATGTTAGTGACATGGCTCAGTACCTTTTTCAGTGGGGCTGGTCACATCCTGCTTCATTGGTATCTGGACAGGACTTGCAGGAAAGAACATGCTTTTTCCCAGAATACTCCTGTTCTCTTTGCCCCACCTCTACTTCCTGTCTGGTTGTCGCACCTATACTTCCTGCCTGGCTACTGGCCAATCACCATTTATTTAAAACGTAATTGACAGAATACAGAATTGTCCCGCACTAGCTTTGTGTATATATAGCTACCTAATACCTGAACACTATAAGTGTTTCTTAAATTACATCTGTGAGAGCTTCTTAGACATATACAGCATTGCAATTTACTGTCTTCATGAATAAAGCAAGAAATCTTCTTCCCCATTGGAGGCTGCGGTTGACTGACAGAGGCTCACACTCACTCATTGAACTTCTGTTGTCATCCTGAATTCTGCACAGGTTCTCTCCTTAAATTCGAGGAAACTCTTTTTTTTTTCTTTTTTTTTTTT
>NW_004949109.1:2657086-2664129 GCF_000317375.1 Microtus ochrogaster | reverse complement strand
GATCAGCATTGTAGACTCCGTGACCCTTATTTATGGCTAGAAACCAATTATGAGTGAGTACATCCCATATTCATCTTTTTGGGTCTGGGTTACCTTACTCAGGATAGTGTTATAGCCTCAGTTTGTCTGTCAGTCTGTCTCCTCCCCTTTTGAAAAAGAGGTCTTGCTATAGCCCAGAGTGGATCAAAACATCTTCCTGTCTCAGCCTTCTTAGCGCTAGGGTTATGTATATGTATACTAGACGTAGCCACTCAATATTACTGAGAGATCTCAAGAAAAGACAAGTCTCTGAAAAGATTATTCATGCTTTTTACTGATTTTCAACATAAGTATTTAATATTTTTATAAATGAAGCAAAGAAGAAAATAATGATAAATGACATTATAAAATATATTAAGCCACTGAGAACAAATATGGTGGCTCATAGCCTGTAATCCTAGCACTTGAGAGACTGAGACAGGAGACTTGCCAACCTGGGCTACAACCTGAGACCCTATCTTAAAATAAATGAAATAAACAAGCAAGCAAAATGTAAGCCTAAAACAAAATCACTGAGGAATAGGTATCCATGAAAACAATTATTTAAAACCTTAATCTTCTTAAACATGTTCTCAATCTAGTAATAATTAATAACATATTTAGTTGAGATATCTGCTTCTTGCCACTTCATTTCCTTTGTATCCCACATCCCTCCCACTTCTAGTTCTTGGTTAATACAGCTTTTAACACATGTGCCCTTATACCAAATTCTCTCTTTGGTTTATGGCCTGGGCCAATACCACACCACTTATCTAGTTATCTAAGTATGCATAAGTGACCTTATCCTGACATTAAGGAAATCAAATAAAGACACCAACATGGAGTACCATGGGGGCTTAGGCAGTAAAATGCCTTAATGCTGTCCATTTATGTCTGACCTGTGCTGATTTATTAGCATGTGGGCTCCATACATTAGGGTAGTAGCTGCTGCCTGCTCGGCCTCAATTGCTGACCGCCCTGGTATTTGCAGACCGTTGTTCACAGGTCTTGGCCACGGCACATTCATTTCTCCAGCTTTATTACCGTCACATCTGATTCCAATTTGCTACCAAATTGAGTTTCCCATCCTGATCCTGACATTCAAGCCAGCAGGTGGATTAGCTCCTTCAGCTTGGTGAGCATGGTGCCTTCAGGTCAGCTGACAGTGGCCTATTAAATGGCCTCTGTTCCTCAAGCCGGAAGCTCAGGCTCCATCCTGTGGTGCAGGGGAGAGCTTGAGTAACCTTTCTCCTTATTTAGAACTTGTAATTCCAGGCTTTTGGAAAGGCTTCTGATTAAAAACAGAGCTGATTCTTATCTCCTTATCTTGCTATTTCAGCAGCGTTTTCCGAGAGCAAAGTAGTCATTTCAGGGACGATGATTGATTGAACCGTAGTCACCCGCTTGGACCTTTCCTTCTTCTGTCTTCCGGGTTTTCTATTTGCATATACAGTTGCTATAGCACCTGATTTATTACTTGCTTACTCTTACTAATAACGCCTCTGGTATCATCTATGCCGCCATCCGATCAAGCTTCTGCCACAGCAATGTTAACTTTCTGGGCTCTAGGCCTTTGGCTGTACAAGGAGTCACTTGTTTCCTAAAAGACACCATCTGATGAATTTTGACTTCTAGAGAGTTCTGTAAGAGAAAAATGAAAAGCCCAAATACAAAACTAATTCTAGTGTTTTCTTAATCAACAATTCCTATACAGAAAGTTGCTTGTTGGGTTTTTGAGTACATTCCAGCCCCTGAGGAGACTGTCCTGGGTACAGACTGGCTTCTTGTCGTTGGTTAATGAAGGTGCATTTCCATTTCAGAATCAGGAAGCCAGCCTAGAAAACACTATCATTTCTTGGGGGATAATCAAGGAGTTAAGGGAAAAAATGTAAAAATAAACAGGAAAAAAATGTTCACTGTCTTGGGGAGGATGCTTTGTTTCTGAAATCATGGATTGTTCCCCCAGCACTGACCAGAGATAGGTTATGGTAACTCCATATAGAGGCATCTTCTTGTCTAAAGCCCATGTAACATACCATCCCTTGCCTCTCCTGGGGTGCTCTCCAGGCCGTTTTCTGTAAGCTGTGCTGTTTAGAAATGATGGAGGCCGTTGTTTTTGACACATTCAGGAGCCAATAAAAATAGGCGGGTGTGGCCGTAGAAGAAACACCTTTCCAAAGAGAATGCTGGAGCCTCTGGAAGATGCCAAATAAATGAGAATTCTGAGGATGAGTGACCAAATTTAGACTCTTTTAGACTCTTCATTTGGGGTTTATGTTGGCTGCTGACTCATGACTTCCTATTCTTTAATTGTTGCCATCCAGTAATCCTCCTCCAGGAGTGGATCTCTACACCTTCTGTAGCTGGTGGAAGTATTCTGAGTCAGGATTTTGCATGTGGTTTGTTTGCCTGGTTCTTGCCTGGTTGCAGTGTTTTTTCTCCCCCTTGCTTCTCTGTGATTCTGTAGATAATGATCTTAATTTGAGATAAGTGTGAGAGCAGGCTTTGGAAATATCAACACTCCAGTAATTGTGGCTGTCTGGCTACCTGTTAGAGGTTCATTAACCTACTTTTCAATACCTAAGTAATAAATGCCATTTGTTTTGAAGAAAACAGGTTCCAGAAGAAAACCCTGTGTAGGCTCTCTTTAAAATAACAGAGTATAGTATTTTATATGCATAGCATTTTGCCTGAATTTGTTTCCTTGGAGGGTAAGTTGGCCTGATTAAATAATCTGTTTTAATTGCCCTTTTCATTTCACCTTTCACTTAGTTATAACCCTCTGAAATTTCTCCTGCCTCTGTATATTTCTTGTCTGCATAGGTCTCCTGATTCTTCCCACTTTTCTCAGTCCTAAGACAGTGCTACTCAGCCCAGTATTTGACTCAAGTTGCTTTTTGAAGGTCGAATGGTTTTATGCTTCAAAGTCAGATAAACCTGTTTGTAGTATAAGCTGCCCCCTCAGGCTTCTTTTCTTGTGTAACAAGAGCAGTCTTGGGAGGGATCCAGCAGAAAATTATGTCATCAAAGTCTTTGGTGTCTCAACAAGGTCAAGTCTGATAAAGAATGTGCAAACGTGTTACTTGTTTTTCTGATGACTTTGGCTGATGTGGCATCTCCCATGTGTGTTTTCTCTTTTGCAGAAGGAGCTGAGCCTCCCCCGACGAGGAAGCCTGTAAGTAGACTGACTCTCTTTCCTTACTCTCTTTTGTCTAGTTTGTAATGTGATTATTATCTGTCGGCCTTTGATGACAATTAAAAAACGAGTGATGAGCTACCAGATCAGCAAAACAAAACAACATGAATTTATTGGTAAACGTCAAAGAGTAATGATTTCATTATAATCTGTTGGATCTATTTGTGGGCATTGTAAACTCAAATGCTTTCTAAATCCTAGGCGGATGGATCTTAAGTTTTAAAAATACCATTATATAGCCAAGCAAATCCTGTGATTTAATTTGCAGATAAGACAAGGTAACCTTAATCAGGAGCTAATGATTGTCCATGGATTCTGAAAAATCTATAATTGTTCTTTATATTATGGATTTTTTTTTTTTTGCACTTGAATGGATGAGGTCTTTGAGCCAGTTACACTTCCTAATGTTAGAGCCAGGTGTCACTGAAAGGGTGCATATGACACTCTTGTGTTCAAATACTAGATTTGCAGATCTTGATTTGATTCTTGGTAATGTGTCTCCACCTTTCATGTTGAAGGCCAATTATTTACTTGCACAAAAAACAGTTGTATTCATCTGTTATTTCCAGAGTATAATCGTCCTTTCGTATTTTATTCATTGCCTGTAGAATACCCAGCTTTCTTAGATAAAGACTGAATTTCAACTCTTTGGATTTTCTATCTGGTTTGTGTCCAAGAAGTCTGTGGTGTAATTACTCTTAAAAATTTTTAGTTTTTTGCTGTGTGGTGGTGGTACTCACCTTTGACCCCAGCACTAAGGGAGGCAGAAACAGGCGGATCTCTGTGAGTTCAAATCCAGCTTGGTCTGCAGACCGAGTTCTATAAAGGCTCCAGAGCTACAGAGAAATTCTGTCTCAGAAAAAGAATAATAATTTTTAAAGTTATTTAGGAATATGAGATACAAAGAATATTTAAGACAAAATTAGCTAATCCCACTGTGGAGTAATAAAAAACTATGTGGTGACTGTGGTCATCTTTTGGGTGAAATTTTATAAAATGTCAGACATGGTGTCTGCAAACATTTTATTTCCTTTTTTATTTTTTATTTTTTTGAGACAGGGTTTCTCTGGCTCTCCTAGAACTTGTTTTGTAGACCATTTTATCCCCCCCCCCCTTTTTTGAAACACATTTAGGCCGCCAGATGGGCAACAAGTCATTTTTCCTGCAAAATTTCCTCAACTGTCTCCAGCCTCTAGCCTTGCTTCCTGGCTGGAAGTTAATGGCTTGGTCCTTCATTAGGAAGTATCCTTGGATTAAATGCTTTCCTTTTCCGTCAGGGTTAGGAGCCTGTTCCCAACTTACACTTTTGCTATTTCTCATCATAATGAGAAATCAGAGGTGAGAAAAGTAGAAAACCTACATGGGATCTCTTTGTAGGCAAACTATCTTATTCTCTCTCTTCTTTGTATTTAATTCTTAAAACACCCTGGGTTTTTCCTCCTATGCTTTATTTGAAAAGTCAGATTTGGTTTGTGCCTTTATAGTCATCCTTAGATGTGTTAGCATGCTTCCAGTCGCTATCAAAAGCTCCTATAAATTAAGAAATGAAATCCATTTTATCTATATAAGAGCCATGTGTTGCTTTCACAGCGAAGTCTCAGTCCCGTTCATGTTCGTTAGCTCATGGCCGTGAACGATGTGAAAACACATGCTAGAGAAATGAAATATATATTTCTTCACTTGAGAAGAATGGAATGGTTGATAATGAAATAAGTGCATTTGGAGCCTGTGCGCCTACAGTCCCTTCTCTAATAAAAATCAATTGATTTATTGGGTGGTAGACTGAAACATGTCAGACAGGTCAGCACAAAGCTACCTACTTTAGTGAATTTTGTGGAAATTGGTGTTTCCACAGGAGTCAAGCTCCCTGAAAACACAATTTTATATCTGCCATGGTTATCCTCAAAGAATGAACAACGCCTGACGTGGCTGCTCCGAACCCCATGGCCCTCGGTGTCCTCGGCGGATGCCTCACAGAGGGCCAGTAACTAAATCTGCTCTGCATGTATGGTCCTTCCTGACACTGAGAAAAAGAAATGCTTTCACAAACAGGGCCAGGCGCATTCTAATTCAAAGCCAAGGAAGGCCGACAGCATAGCTTTTAGGTGCTGATTTTAGCAGAGTCCTAGAACATAATTTTCCTGCTGGCACTTCCTTACCGTGTTACTGCAAGAATGCCTCCTAGGGATGCTCTCAGCTCCTTTGCTCCTCTGCAGAAGACTGGGTGCCCCCCCTTCAGGTTAGCAGTGAACAAACTGCGCAGGCCTCAGCCTAGGCCTTACTGTCCTTGCTCCCAAAGCCACAGGCTGCGCCCTTGGAAGAGGCCTCTTTAGTTTGATGTATCTGCTGCCTCTAACTTGTGTATCTTGAAGATTTTTTAAAATTGCATTTCTATCACTTTGAAACTTAATTGAATTTGTTAGCTTTCTTTATGATTTTTGAGTACTGTTTTGAATAAGCTAAAAATAACATTTGTCTATGCAGTCCTAAAAATATGCTATGTTTACAATAAAATTATCATAAATAAAAGACAGGAAAAAAAGCTTTCTCATGATTGAGAGATTGTAAAAGCAAATGGTATTTCCTAGAAAATATAATTCAGATCTAACTCTAATTTTTTGCCTGCAGTCATTTCCATGGGAGCTAACATGTGGGGCCTTATATAAAGGTTAAAAGGTGGCGGAGATGATGAAGGCCTTTATTCTCTAGTGCAAAGAACAAGAGGCAAAGAAGGTGGCAGGGGCTGCTTTCCCGGAAGATGTTACTAGATAAAAAGTGACCTCAGCTAGGTTTCCCAGAGGCTTTCCAACTCTAAACTTCTCTAAGGCCTGGGACTTGTCTCTGCTCCAGATTGCTGTGTTAGGTGGATTTTAGCCTCTCTGTTCCATTCAAGGAAAGCTTTGGTCCCTGATTCTCAGAGCAATTTTTTTCCTTCCACTTCAAGGCCCACTCTGGCCCAGGTCACTGGCTCAGTCCTGCTCCTGTGGAGTTTGCTGCCTCAGGCCTGTTTTTGCCTAGATCTCTGGCTCCTCCTGCTCCTCATGTGACTCTTATAAGGGAGCTTCATGTATTACTAATGTGGCTGTGGTGGTGAAGTATGTAAGTGCTTATAATACTTCTTCTATGACAACATTCTTGATTGGGTGAAAGTATAATTCAAGCTTTTAACCAAACCTTTGCCTAGGGTTAAAAATAACTTACATAGATATTAATATTTAAAAAATATTCTTCAAGTACAAGGGTGTATCATAACAGTATATTGTTTTTCTTGGTGGTTTTTGTTTTTTTGATCTCTTGGTGAAGATTGCCCCGCATGGCTCATGTTTTTATGATATTTTAAGTTCCCTGTGTTGGACCCTACTGGCTAATGCCAGAACATACACTGAACTGTGTGGATACGTTTGGGGGCTCTTCTGATATGCTTCCTGAAGGTAGGAAAGGAGGGAAATGAGATCATTGCATTTCTGGTGATGAATTATAACTTTGAGCTTCAGAACTTTACTCAGGCTGTTCTCCTGCCCAGCAAATGCCTGACCCAAGAATGTCTCCAGTGTTGCTTTTTGTGAGACAGACACAAGCCCACCTCCCGTAGTCAGGCAGCCTGCCCCAGCACCACACCTGTCTGCTAGGACAGAGATCCTGAGGCTGAGTGCAGCAGTATGTCCTTGGTGTCATAAATTCAGCCTGGCACACACGGCCTCTCTTGACATGATTTTCATTTGGTTGATCATCACTCTCTGTGTTAGGTCTCAGTCTCCTCTTGAGGCCTTGCCTGACATTTTAAAATAGAACACTGTTGCAGAGGAGTCTCTTTCTTTCTTTCTTTCTT
>NW_004949109.1:2622119-2651055 GCF_000317375.1 Microtus ochrogaster | reverse complement strand
CTCTGTTTCCTGGTTCCTGCCTCAGGCCAAGAACCCTCTCACCCCTCCGAAGGTCTTCAGGATCAGGACCAAGCTCCCCTTTTGCCAGTGACCTTGCCAACAAAAGGCCTACCTCTTTTGTTTAATTGTAGTGGGGCGATCTGATCTCCGTGTTGCCTGGGGTCTCTGCAGCCTGCTTCTGCTGCTGGGCCGGTCCCAGCCGGTTCCTGCAGGTCCCCGCCGGCTGTGGTAGGAGTCCTCCGTCTGCGTTCTGCCTCCTGGTGTTCCGACTGCGTTCCTCCGCCCGCTGTTCCGGCTGCGTTCTGCCACCCGCTGTTCTGGCCGCATTCCCCCGCCCGCTGTTCCGGCCGCGTTCCGCCGCCCACTCTCTGCCTACTATTTAACATGGCCTTCTCTTCCTTGTTTAACTGTGAGCTTTACCGTGCGTGTTCTTGCATGGAGCCTTAGCCTTGTAGGCCTGGGGATGCATGAAAGCATGGCAGTTACCTCTTTATTTTTGTAGAAGCAATGAATGATACTTGGATGGTTTCTCAGCTTCATATATTTGGTCACAAAAGTGTTAGAGATGCATTTTAGGGTACCCAGCGCAGGAACCTGAAGTAGAAGCAGCTCCTAATGTCTGTGGTGACTCTAGAAGGGATGTGTACATGCTGAGGAATGGCACCTGAGAGTCAGTTGCAGTGCCTTCTTCCATTTTAACCGCTTGATCTAGTAACAGCACTGACATCTTCATCAACTCCCACTTCTTCTCCTTTTCCTTTCACTGTTCAGAGAGTAGCTTCAGGGCACCAACGCTGGCTGTGGTAGACATACGTACACTAGGAGTCTAAATGGTCTGTGATAGGCCTGTCGGAATCCCAGCTCCTTAGCCATATGTAAAGCAGTGCCCATCTCCATCCCCCTACTCTGATGCCACACTCCCTAGAACCAGAACTTCATTCACATGAACCCCGGAGCTGTTTTCCCTTTGGTTCTCTACTTACATGCACCTGCCTTTGGGTACAACAGAAGTCTCTTTAATGGGCACCTTCTGGTGAGCAGGCCGTGGGACTGAACTTGAAATCTGGCTGCCTCAACATGCTAGGTTTGGCCACCCGTCCTCATATGCTGACTGAAGAGGCAAGTAACTGTAAGAAGCAGCGGAGATTTGTTCAACGTAGCCATTTTGGAAATAGAAACGTAAAAGAGACCCATTCGCCCCCAAGTCGCTCCTGGGAGTCAGTTTCATTGTTCTTGTAAATCTCTATGAGAGTGCTACATATCATGGCATTCCTGATATCTCTGTTAAGATCCTAGTCACCTAGAGATACCTAGAGTGGGCCAAGAGGAGCATCTTTCTCTTCAGAGCCCAGAAGTCCTTCCTGTTGGTGAACCTCTAAGAGGCGTTGCTACAGCCAACGGATTGTTTCAGCCTTCAATTCAGTCATCATAGACGAATATGTTAATACATAATATGGCACACGAGAACACACTGATTTAAGATACACCCTGAGATAATCATCATACATTTACAAAGGACTCGTAATTCACCCTAGTGAGCCCCAAGAAAATATAAACTTAGTATTCCCATGTCTGTATAACTTACAATATAGATCTCCCAAACAACACTCATTTTTCTGTGTATCTCAATATCCCCCTGGTAATTTCCAGCACACCGATTACACAGTTCAAGCTTTCTGATCACACCAGCAGATCCCTAAATAATTGAGAAGACCTTCCAGTTTGCTCAGCAGACCTCCCAAAGATAAGGGACCCAACTTGCTGTCTGATAACTGGCTAACTCAGGTTTTTGAAAATGAGCCCCACCGAGCAGCTCCAAAAGACCTCTAGACTGACTAAGAAAGGGAAGGGCAAGAACGGAGGTTCATAGGCTGGGGAGAACAGATGAGGGTATACCTAGCATAGTCCATTTGGCTTGCTCATAGTCTCTCTCCTGCCTCTTCAAGGTGACCTCATAACATCCATCTCTTGAGGGCAACGGTCTTCCTCCAACAAGATAAGCGTTTATTCACCAGTGTGTGATCTCACTGTGCCAACACCAAAGTGAAGGAGACAGACACAGAATGAAGCACAACGGCCGTGCTTTCCCACACACTTAGTGACCCTGTCACTTGCCTTTTAGCAAAAGTGGTCAGAGACCAGTCCACCAGAGGTCTGAGATGTTGAAAAATGGTTGCTAAATCAATAAATGAATAAATGCACAATCGATAACACACTCCTTTTCTTTCTGAATGTTTTCCTTACATTGGCAGAGCCAAGAGTGTCCAGGGATGCTGTGGGAAATGAGCATTGTGCAGAGAGAGAGGTTGCTGTCAGAGAGTGCTTAGGACCCTCAGAGCAGAGAGTAGTGCTGGTCCCTGGAAGCCCGGGTGAAGCTGAAATGCTGGACTTGAGACCAGAGTGTGCCTTACAGGCGGTGCATTTGAGTTGCCTGCACTGGATCAGGGAATTCTGAGCTTGAGATTCCTCATCCTGAGACAAGCGAGGTAGTAACCTTCTAAGTCATTGAACAGGCTTGGGTAGATGCAGTTGGTATGTATAGTTCTGTGTGCTTTTTAAAAAGACTTCAAATGTAATGCCTTGCCTGGTTGTTTCAAAAAGTAGTTTGGGTAAAATGAGGTTATTTCCAGAATGCAAGGAGAGGGAATCACCTTGGTTTTGCAATAGATTTGAGAAAGATTTGTGAGATTTTCAGCACGATGAAGGTAACATTTCTGGAAAGAGAAGAAAGTGGCTTAATTCAAGCAAAATAAAGGACATATAAACCATATTTGGCTATGTGTTGAAACAAATTTATTTTCTCTGTAGCCCTCTCTAACCCTCCCACCCCCACAAATATTGAAGAACTCAGAGTATCTACTGTCAGAGCCAAATGGAAGTCCAGTGTCGTGTTGAATGTTAGAAATCCAAAAACCAAATGAAGAAAAAAAAATTGAGAGTTGCGTCTGAATTAGCATTTAAAGTGGCATGTTTGTATAAAAAGAGAGCGGGGGTGTAATATATCATAGAGTAAAGAGAGGAATCCGGGCTGCGGAGAAAGTCAGTTGCATTTATGTATTCATGGAGCAGTCAGTGTGGCATTTGGCATGCATTTGCAGCCTTCCTTCTCAGGCCTGAGTTGGTCTGCAGTGGGGAGAGAGGAGGCTGGGAGAACAAACCAATGCGGGGAGGGGGTGAAGGAGACTGATTCCTTTCGGAAATTAAAGGAAGACTGTCCTTCCTCTCCAGGGGAAAAGGTTGGGTTATCTTGAGCATGTTTAGGATCACCAAAATCCATGTGTTCTTCTAAACATGGAGATTTGGGATCAATGCTTAAAGGATATTCAGAACACCATTTTAAGCTGAGAATTGCCATGTTTTTTTTGTTTTTTGTTTTTTGTTTTTTAAAGGCAAGCTTTGGTGTTTAGGCTGGTAAAGCTGGTCCTCCGGTTTTGGGTCCTCATCTGCACGAAGTGGGGTTTGAAATGTCATACTTACTAGAATAACTTTAGCAAATTTGAGTTCAACAGCGTCTGAAAAGTGTTTTCCATAGGCGATTCCTTTTCAGCGGATAGAGTGTAGCCGTGGGGGCTGGGAGCAGGAAATATGACATACCCCTTGTCATTTATTTGTAGCCTGTTGGCAGCAGAAGTAATCTTTTTTCTTTTAAAATGTTTTTAAAAGATTTACTTATTTTTTATGTGTGTGAGTGTTTTGCCTCCATGCATATGTGTACACCACATACAGGTCTGGTGCCCATGGAGGTCAGAAGAGGGCACAAGAGTCCCTGGGACAGGAGTTATGGATGGTTGTGAATTTCGGTGTGGGTATTGGGAACTGAGCCCAGGTCCTCTCTAAGAGCAATAGTGCTCCTAACCAACTCTCCAGCCCTGAAAAAGTACTTCAAATGGTTTTCAGTAGCATTTTCTAGGAGGCTATTTTGTTACATTTTCTGGGGGGCGTTGAAGGGGGCAGATGACTTTATGGCTTTGGGTAGGATTTACACTGTACACAGAGCACTGCAGTGTTCAACTCCGATAACCACAGGTTTCTGCCTATACAGTGGAGACAGTCACTGAATCACCGTGATGTAAGAGTACCAGTTCCCCGGGCTTAGTAGCTTCTTTCCCAGAATAATCCATTCTCCCTCAGCATTGTGGAAGGACACTTTTTGGAACTGTGGTTTGGGACAGATAAGTGTTGAGGACTATGGGAAAAATATAGTCATAGAATTTCAAGGCTGGGAGAATCCTTAAGAGAAACTTTACTTAAACTTGATAAATTAGATCACTGAGTAACTAGCAACTAAGAGGGGATGGGACCTGAGGGGCTCGGCTAGTACATTATTTGTGAAACATGAGTAGAATTTGGGGTTCCCAACAGCAGGGACTGAGGTGTGATCTTTTCATCTTGATACCAGTGTGTTTGAGTGTTAGCGAGTCCATGGGTATTTCTTCTGGAGACATAAAGCTTATCATCGGCCTTCACAGTGTGGACCGGACAATGAGTAGGCTTTACAGAGTCTGCCTTTTTTCACCGTGTTTAGTGAAGCTGCTTTTAGCATTCTCCAAGTCCGCCGGGTTCTTACAGCTTTTCACTTACTATTCTGCTGATGGAAAACAAACTAGTCAAACCCCTAGCACCGCCAGGAACAAAGTGTACCCCAAAAGGATAAAGAGACCAGTGACAGCAGTCCAAGTCAGGGTGCTGTAGTGCCCAGCTGTGGTTACCCAACTAGAGATGTGAGCCATCGTCTGAATTCAGTATTGTTCTCTCTTTACCCCATTGTTTAGAAGCAAATCTGGCCCTCTGACAGGAAGATGTGGGGCTTTGCTTGTGTCTCTGAGTTCCTCTTTAAGAGGTGCCAAGTCCTTTTGCCTTACTCTTTGGAGTGGTATATGTCAGACATAAGGATCTAAGAAAATCAAAGGTGCTTTGGGGGTTTCTTTCCTCTTCTGAAAAAAGAACCTCACCCTCTGAGATTTGGCTGGGACATTTTTCCCCCAAGACTATACCTGCTTTGTCTTTAACCTATTGTTATGAAAAGGCACCTCTTCCGCGTAAAACTGAGGACATCCCTGTACTAGCATGTTGGAATGTGAGTCATGCCCAGGGAGTCTTTTACTTACCCCACCCTCCTCTGCAAGGGCCATCTGAGCCCTGCTTCCTCTCACATAGTACCCAGACAACATTTCCTCTCTGAGGAAATTCTACACAGATAGTCCTCTTGACATGAGTAAAAGGGAACTAATGGTTTGATTGACTATATAAATTTGATAGGAAGTTATGTTTTAATATTTTAGATAGGAAAGTCTTTGTATTTGTGTGTATGTGTGCATGCATGCATTTGTGTGTATGGGGGTACTCATCCATGTATGTGGGAGCAGAGGCAAATGTTGAGAGTCTTCTGTCATTCTTCCCCCGACCCCTTTTTTTTTTAAGGCAAGGTCTTAGTTAATCTGAAATTCACAGTGTTCCCTGGTGTGGCCAGGCAGCAAAGCCCTGGGCTGCAGTAACTAGTTCTGGGTTCACAGACATGCAGTACTGCTTTAGTCTCTTACATGGGTGCTGGTGACCTAAACTCAGGTTTACATGCATACATTGCAAGCACTGCTGACCAATCTCTCGAGTCCCCAGAAAGCAGATTCTATGATTAATAAGTCTAAATATGTGATAGAATTTTGGGAAATGTTTTTGAACTGCTTACAATATAATCTCTTAAGAAGTATTTGACTATCTTGTAGTTGCTTTCATAAAGTGCTCTTGCTTTGTTAAAAGACATACACATGGACACATACTTGTGCACTCTCGCACACACACACAGAAAAACAAAACATAAAACCTTGTATTGAGTTCTGGAGATTGCTCAGTTGGTCGGGCACTTGGCCAAAAGCATTGGCTGTGTTCAGTCTCCAGCACTGTAATTTTAGCTCTTAGGAAGGTGGAGGCAAGAAGATCAGAAGTCCAAGGTCCCCTTTTCTGAGTTCAAGGACAGCCTAGGCAATGTGAGACCCTGTCTAAGAAAAGAAGAAGAAAAAATAATGTCAGATGGCCCTTGCACCCTTAATACACAAGAAGAGCTGACTTTTAACCTTCAGTATGTCAGAGAGATCCATAGAATTAACCTCGTGGAGACTCCAGTGCTGTGTCCCAGCTCCCCCTGCATGTGGATTTTCTGTGGTGGGAGCCTTCAGTGTGGTGGGAGCCTTCAGTGTGGTGGGAGCCCTCAGTGTGGTGGCACTGGATAAGTTTTTAGTGAGACAAGTCAGCTTAGAGGTTAGCTTTGAGATTTATTTTTTAAGCAACCAAGGGAGGCATTTTCTCTAAGCCTTGTATGACTTCCGCAAGTGTAGCTGCTTTGAAGAAATGATAATGTTTTAGGTTCAGGGAACAGTGACTTACCCTTTGGGTAGGTACAGGCTGGCTTGTGGATTCCTCTTTTCTCTGGTCCCCTTGGTCTCCTTACTGAAGCTACAAGTACTTTGTATTTGTTTGGCAGGGGCACACAGGTCTGTTCGCCAGGGGTTTGTAGTTCAGGACACAACACAGTGTTTACTGTGTTAAATTGAGAGTCAGTCACTGAAAGAAAAAAACAACAGGATTTTATCCCCCGTGCCTAGGGTACAGTAGTTTAAATGTTAAAAACAACCCTCGTGGGCTACAGAAGCACTTGGAAGAGCTGAAGGGTGTTTGATGCACTTGACATCACGTGCTGAGATGAATTAATAGCTCGGTATGCGGGTTTCCCATCTTAAGGGAACTGTGCTGCCTTTTAAGGTGCCGTTCTAAGGTACTAATTTGTATGTTAATGTAGGTGGTTCTGGTGGAATCGTGGACAAATGTTGTCATAAACATCAGGTAAAGCATATAACTTAATTATTCTTTTTGAGAATTCAGGCTCCTTAGTTTTAAACCCTGTTTTGTTTCCATCTTTCCTTCTTCTCCTTCTTCCATGTGTTTTGCTCCAAGTGGCTGCATTTATGCATTGTGAGGAGCAATTAATAGTGATGGCTATGGTGGTCCTGGCAGAGTTTGAAGAGGAGAATCATAGCAAAGATCTTCTACTCAGCGCTTCCCACTCTGCCTAATCACACCCAGTGTAGTGCACGTCACATCTACTACACAGTACCGACGCTGCATTATATCACATACTGAAGAACTGGGAATTCTGTTGCTCTGAAGCCACAGCAGAATTTTAAAAGAGCAGACTGAAAAACAGCCAGTCCCTCCGGTTGCTTCTTCTCCTGGAATCCCATGTAGCATGGACCACTTCAGCTGTCCCCAGGCACGTGGTAGCCCTACATGGTCTACCATGTAGATTGCGCTTTTATTCCCACTAAGACGATAGTTTGATTGAAGCCTCATTGGCATATAGGAAAGTGCACCTAGTTTCAGGTCCACATTTGGGATTCGTAGATGGCCAGTGATAGAGTTCTTTCCTCACATGTGTGGGATTCCATATCTGTCCTTAGGACTGCAAAATAAAAAATACAGAAACGAAGCATGCAAGTGCAGCCACCACCAGCAGCAAGTGCTGACTGCCCATCTCCCCTGTGAGGTCCCTTCTTTCCATGCGTCCCCCAGCCAAGCTGCTATCAATGCTTTCCACCTAAAATGTGATGGAAATAACATCTCTCCACCCCACCCAGTGGCTTCTTTCACTTACTATACTACTTTGAAGTCTACCCACATTCTAACCAATGTTGCGTTTGTCGCCACTAATCCTTTCCATTGCTAGGTAATACTCTGTTGCGTGGCGATGCCACTGTCTGATTATCCATTCGCTTCTTGATGACACTGGGGAGGTTGGTAATTTTTGGCCTTTAGAAATAAATCTGCTGCAGGCTGAGCATCCCTAATCCAGCATCCCCAAATCTAAAACAGTCAGCTGTCTGAAAATTCTGAAGTTGCAAACATTTTGGATAAGAGATGTTGAATCTGCAAATGAAGTCTCCTAGCCTGTGAGTTTTTATTCTCTTTATAATCAGAAGAGCAAATGTTTTGAATTCTGATGGTCTTTTAATTTATTCTTCAAATGTTTTGGTGCTGAATCTATGAAATCTACACAATTACACAGAAGTTTCCCCCTCTGTTTTTCAGGAGTTTCATATGTTTAGATCTGTGCTTAATTTTGAGTTGATTTTTACACATCAAGAGAGATGTGAGTAAAAGTTTCTATTTTTCTATATACATATCTAATACTTCTGGTACCGTTTGTTGAACAAACTGTCCGTTGGTCATTGAAATAATGTATATTTTTGTCAAAGCTCAATTGTCCCTTGGTGGTGGTGACACTGATTCTTTATGCAGTTTCTAGTTGTTAATTTAGCTGCTTGGGGTTCTTAAACTTTAGAGGAAGTCTTTCTGCTTCTACAAAAAAATCTGGGATTTTTTTGTCCCTGCAATTGCATGAAACTGCAGGTCAGTTTGAGGAGCTGTGGTAGGTCCGCAGTAATTATAACGTGAGTTGGGTTAGAGGGATTGATGGGCTAGTATGGAGAGGTGGGGACGGAACTGCATTCAGATGGTGCATAAGGATGAAGCCAGTGACCCAGGGTCCAGGACCTGAACTGGGGAGTGAGAGACGGAAGTGAGGACGTCCTTCATCGGAAAACCCCTTTCAGAGAAGTCCAGAGGGAATGAGCGGGAGGGCATTTCTTAGAATAGCACAGACAGCGATTGGAATCTAGAATTGGAAGGAAGACACAGTATTTTTTTTCTAGAAAGAAAATACAGCGATGAGAGTCCAGGCTCCATGCTAAGCGGACAGTGAAAAAGGATGATTGACTAGACAAAGATCAGTAGCCTAGGAAAGGCCCATAAAGGTTGTGCTGTAGAACACTTGAAGGGTGTTCACACCCCAAGCACTGTGTCCTATAGCACAGCAATGTCTATTGCCCAGTTGAATTGGTCATTGTTCTAGGACAGGAGGAAATCCAAAGTAATTGCTGTTGTCTTCCCTTCCCTGGAAGTACTTGACCATGTCTAGAGAGATCGTGGGTTGTCCTAATTATTGGGACGTTGACAGGGCTTTCCTTTCTAGTAAAAAGAAGCCAAGAATAATGTTCAATGTCCTCGTGTGTACATGGAAAGCCCTGTCCCTGGCCACCAACAGTCACCTGCCCAGCGTGTTGGAAACCATTCTCCAGGGAGGAAGGAACACACGCGGAAGTGGAATCAGAGCGAGAGGTGACGGCTGCTCTGAGAACTTCTGGGCCTGGTGTGTCTAGGAGATTCACTCTCGTGGTCACTAGACACTTGCCATGGGTGGTCAAGTATCAGCCCGAGGATCTCCACTAAGGATTTCTTAGAAAAATCTCCCCAGTGTTACCAGATCAAGGTAGCTAAACACAAGGGTCCTTTGAGTAAATGTAGAAATTTGGGCCATCTGAGTTAGCTCTGCCCAGAGAACAGTTCTGCGTGGACATGGCGGTATCCACTGAGGACTTTGTTGACTGGTCAGCTTTTGATTGCAACCAATAGCCCCTAAGTGTCTGTCAGAGAGAGCGCTAACTAGCTCGGATGACTGAAAAGTCCAGGCTCCGCATCAGATCCAGTCAGGGGTCAGGATTGTTCATGCAGACCTGGATTCTAATAACTGCCATGCACCAACTGTCCCCGGGGCTCTTATTTTCCTTATTCATTTTCACCCAGGCAATAACTTTTATTCTCCTGTCATGATCGTTTCCCTTTGGTTGGCCCTAACCACGAATACGTTGAGCTCTTGCCATTAGGCTAGTCTGTGTTGAAATATGTAGGAATGTGGGTTTTCTTACTCATAGTTCTTTAATACCACATTGAAATGAAAGAATTTGGGGGCATCTCTCTGGTTAGAACAAAGGTATTAAAATTACATTTACTGCATTACGTGGATGTCTCAAGCCTGAGTTCTCACGTTCAAATGGCCAGCACTCATGTAGAAAATAGGTTGCCTATAATCCCAGTGGTGGAGAGATGAAGACAAGCGAGTTCGTAGGGCTCAAATGCCTGCCAGTCTAGCCAGTCACTGAACAAAGATTCAGTGAGAGATCTTTTCTCAGAAACATAGATGGTGCTTTAGGGTTTCCATTGCTGTGCTGAAACACGGTGGCCAGAAAACAAGGCAAGGAGGAAATCGTGTTTCAGCTTACACCTTCACAGTACGGCTCATCATTGAAGTAAGTCTGCCATATCCCGTATCCAGGTGACAACATCAGCTGGGTTGTACCCGGCTTATCTGTTTGCGCTTGGAGGGAAGCATGAGAATTGAGAAATGGCAGGCAGAAAAAACAGAGATGCGAAAGAAATAGAGACACATAATAGAGTCAGGAGGGCAGCCCAGTGTTGACTGAATCTGCCCACGTTTATTTTCCATATGCTTTATATATCCCGGTCCAAAAGGGAGGGAAGAAAGCAAGGCATCTTTACCATGATACAGACAAGGAACAAAGTAATTACCTCTTCAATACCCAAAACATTAAGTAACTATATGCTGAGCTAAGTATTCTGTTGTTTAGGCAGGACATGCTGTGACCACACCTTAGGCCAAGCATCCTGTAGGTGGCCACACCCTGGGTCAAATCTGTTTATTGCTCTTGAAGGAGCAAGTATGGGCTTGAACTCTCTGACCTTTGGTCAAAGTGGAACATATCCACATCCATGGTCTCAGGACAGGAACTCAAACAGGGAAAAATCTTGGAGGCAGGAGCTGATGTGGAGGTTATGGAGGGATGCTGCTTATTGGCTTGCCTCACACGGCTTACTCAGCTTGCTTTCTTACAGACTGCAGGAGCTCCAGCCCAGGGATAGCACCATCCACCATGGTCTGGGCCCTCCCCCATCAATCACTAATAAGTCAATGCCTTACAGACAAATCTCATGGAGGCAGTTTCTCGATTGAGGCTTCTTCCTCTCTGGTGACTCTAGCTTGTGTCACGTTGACATAAACCAACCAGTAGAGATGGAGAGCAATTGAAGAAGACACCCAACATTGCCGCTGGCCTCCACATGCCGTGTACATGTTTGTTCCTACCCATCTATGTCAGCACACACAGAAAGCCAATGCCTTTAAATGCTGTTTGGGTCCATTCTTAGATATATAGGTTTTAAATCTTAGAATTATTAAGAAATTACTTTTCCTTTTGCTTTTACTTTTTAAATTTTGAAGAACGTGATTACCAGGAGGTTACAGCTGTGTAAATGACTTGGGATTGTTTCCCATGGAGCAGTGGTGTAGAAACACTTTAGGAGTCCCTGGAAACGGAGTATAGTCTGCATTGCCCAATCTATATGGTGAACACGCAGAGAGGAAAACAGGGAAAAAATGTAGATATGGGCAAGCCACCAAGAATGAATTCGAGTGAGATAAGCTCTAGCCAGCCCTGTGCACAGCAGCCATGCTGCTGTGACTCTCTGTACTAACACACTTACATACTGGTCCTTTTTTCCCCTATAGGGCAGATTCCCAGAAGTGGAATTGCTTGGTCAAACGGTATGTGTGTTTTTAATTTTAATAGATATTGATAGATTGCCCAGAGAAATAGCAAGCCACCTCCCATTTCCTGCATCTTCTCCAAC
Organism: Microtus ochrogaster; assembly: GCF_000317375.1. Taxonomy (NCBI): domain Eukaryota; kingdom Metazoa; phylum Chordata; class Mammalia; order Rodentia; family Cricetidae; genus Microtus; species Microtus ochrogaster. The sequence continues at coordinate 2,639,520 of NW_004949109.1, read as the reverse complement.
AATGGATGCCCCCCTTTTAAATTCTTGCCAGCCCTGCTGCTCTAAGGATCGATTTTTCATTTCTCTCTCCTGCCACTAAGGCTGAGTCTGCTCTGTTGATGGAGGAAGGTCATTGGTTAAGAAAATAAAGAAACTGCTTGGCTGGCCCTCATAGGTTAAAACATAGGTGGGAGGAGTAAACAGAACAGAATGCTGGGAGGAAGAGGAAGTGAGCTCAGACTCGACAGCTCTCCTCTCGGGGGCAGACGCCTCAGAGAGATGCCATGCCCCGCTCCCGGGCAGACACATGCGATGAAGCTCCGACCCAAGATGGACGTAGTCTAGAATCTCCCTGGTAAGCCACCTCGTGGGCTACAGCAGATTATTAGAAATGGGCTAGTCCAGTTGCAAGAGTTAGCCTAGAAGAGGCTAGATGGAAATGGGCCAAGCAGTGTTTAAAAGAATATAGTTTCCGTGTAATTATTTCGGGTAAAGCTAGCCAGGTGGCGGGAAGCAGCCCCGCCGCTCTTATTACTACACTCTGTGTGTCAGATGTCTGTTTTTCTTTTGTCTTCATTCCCTTTTCGTGGCCCATCTTTCCATTTTCAGATTCTAGGAGCCCAGCCTTTCAAGGTGTTAATCGTTTGTTATATGTGTGAAAACATATTCATGATTTTTTTCCATAACTCTGGATATAATATCTTCTGTCAAATGGAAATTGTTAATTGCTTAATCAAATATGTCTTTTCCTTTATTATTTCCGAGACTTCTGTTGTGTTCCACATGGTTTGCTTACCTCAAGATCACGAGAAATCATCTTAAATATTTTTGCCTCATTAAAAATAAAATCCAGATGTTAATCCAGTTTTCAGTGTTGTGTGTGACGTGAGGTAGGATCCTGTATCTTTTTGTTTCTCAGACGCATAACCCATGACCCAGGTTCTTGCTGCTCCAAGACCCTTGATTTCTCATGGGGCTGAAATGTTAACACTTGTCATGTGGCAAGATGGCATGTGTGTTTGGATCTACGTCTCAACTGCCTGTACTGATGACTCTGTGTCTGTCTGTACCAACCCAATTCTATGCTGGGACTCTCTAGGAACCTGAGTTATATGGTAAGCTTGTTTTCCCCTGTGTCACAGCTCACAGCTGTTTTTAATTTTCTATATGCTGATTTACAATTTAAGCTTGGAGAAATTTTGACATAGCTGTTTAACTGTTTCTCTTGTGTTTTTTAATTTTAAATTGTATTTGTTTGCTTACTTAGTTATTTTTTGAGACAGGTTCTCACTCTGTTACCCTGGCTGGCCTGGAACTCACTATGTAGAGTGCTGGGATTAGAGGGGTGTGCCACTGTGCCCTGCTCACAAATGTTCTAAATCTGAAAGGTAATAAAACAGAGTGGCTAGAACCAAGAAGAAGTGATATTTCTCAATGTGGAGGGTCCCTTTTCCTGATGCCAATGATTAGAATAATACCTTTCCATAAACTGCAAGTTATTTCTTCTATCCATTCTAATTCTTTAAATGTGATTTTGTTTTCTGCATGATACCTTTTCAATCCTTTGATCCTTCCAAGTTGCAGAACTAGGAAAACAAACAGGATGTTTGAATTCACTGGAGAGTTGCATTAAGATTCATGTGCTTAAAGCTTTCAGTGACTGTGGTGACATAATTGATGGGCATTTCTGTTTCTGCATAAATCATGAAGACCCCTGGACCTCACCTGCTGCAAAGTGTAGATTCATTGGTGAGGGTAGGCGCTACCTCTGAAGTGCATAACAGTTTTCTTAGACTGTTTTATGACTTCCTCTGAAGTGCATAACAGTTTTCTTAGACTGTTTTATGACTTGGTTCATGGAACATTTCGTGGGTTTTTGAAAACTATCATACTTGAAGTTTTGGAGAAAACTGTCTAGTATTTGAGTCCGTTAAGATAATTCTTGACTATTAGTTTGTAGTCACATGATCTTGGCTTACCTGTATTCATGAGCATCCTTAATAGCTTTTTGAAAACGTCTATTGGCACAGTGTTAAAGTAATAAATACTTTTTTATTTTCAAGAAGAATATGAGGGCCGGGCGGTGGTGGCGCACGCCTTTAATCCCAGCACTTGGGAGGCAGAGGCAGGCGGATCTCTGTGAGTTCGAGGCCAGCCTGGTCTACCAAGGGAGTTCCAGGACAGGCTCCAAAGCTACAGAGAAACCCTGTCTCGAAAAACAAAAAAACAAAACAAACAAACAAAAAAAACCAAGAAGAATATGAGGATCATAAGAGATACCTCAGTGGCTAAGTACTGGTGCATGTCGTTAATCCTAGCACGTGGAAGGCAGAAGCAGGCAGATCTCTGAGTTCATGGCCAGTCTGGCCCACAGAGCAAATTTGAGGTCAACAGGGCTACACATGGAAACCCTGTCTCGAAAAAACAAAACAACAACAACACACACAAAAAAGAGCATTTGCTGCTTCAAGCTGAAGGCTGGACTTGGATCCCAGCACTCAAATCAGGTGGTTTTAGGTGCACATAACTCAGTCTTCCAAAAGCCTGAGGTCCTCTTCTTAGCTCTCTGAGAATGCACATGCATAGATACACATACATTCTTACACACTTGCATATAAATACATAAAATTAAATGTTAAAAATATTCTAAATACTGGAGTTACACATTAAAATCACCTCTGTTTCTAAGTGTGGTGGCACACACCTTTCAGTCCCAGTATTTGGAAGGCAGAGCAGATGAATCTCTGTGAGCTGGATGCCAGTCTGGTCTACACAGTGAGTTCTAAGTCAGCCAGGGCTTCATAGTGAGACCTTGTCTAAGGAAACACACACATACACACTTACCTGTTAATAAAATAATGGTAATATTAGTTTATACATTAATATAGGCAAATAAAGGTGAGGTATGTATTGTTCTTGTGGAATTAGAAGGACATTCCCAGGTAGGGTTCTACCTGTGTTTACTTGATTAAGTAAAAAAAAAAAATCACTAGCTTTGTCATTATTATGGCAATGAAATAATTCATGGATTATAAGCATTGAATTTTGTGCTTACACATAATACAGGTATGAATGAAAAGGGAAAACCTTGCCAATTTTAATGGTAGTTTAGTATTAAGAAATGGATTGGGAAGACACTTCTGTGTGTACATATAAGTAGTAAAGATGGTAATTTAAGAAAAAAGGGGAACATTAAGTTATTCGGAGAGTCAAACGGATGATAATAGTTGAAGCTTTCTCTATGTGATCATTAATTGTAACCTTTTATTCTAAAGAAGGCGATGCGGTTATTTCTTCCTTCTGTAAATTTTTCTGTACCCATTCAGATTACTGCTCTCTTCTCCAATTTATTTCTCTAATTTTGCTTTCCACTGGTGAGCAATAAGCAGTGGACTTACTTTTGAAACATAACTAGGTCCTGGTTAATACAGGCAGAATGTTGTTGTTTGTAGAACAGTTTTTGTTGTTTGTGTTTTTCTGTTAATGCTTTCGGTGGTGTGTGGCAACTGAGACATAAAGGACAGATGGAGCAAACTGAACGATTTTCTGCTGGCCAGTATCGAAATCATAACCAGCATCAAGAAAATGGTAATTGTAAGACACGAAAACAAGACAAGCCTCTTGAAAGCCAAGAGTTAGTCATGAAATATGCAAAGATTGACAAATGATACAAAACGTGCTAAATAAAAGGCTTATCCCGTTTCCTGGTTTCTGTATAAACTGTTTTCACCAACTCGAGTGTTTCCTGCACCCAAGTTCTAATCATCATTACAACTGACAGGGATGATAATCATAAATATAAAAAGATATAATTAGAGTAGATGTCAGATGTAATTATATGTGTCCCTGTGGAAACTCCACATTGTTATCTTAAAGTAAAATCCTGTTTAGAGTGTAGACAGAATCTCAGTAGTGAAAAATCTTGATTCAAAACAAAAAAGAAACATTAATGGGTACATCGTAAGGTTAACCACAGAGAAGCCAAGTTTCTTTCCTAATAATTTAAGTCTTTAAAGTCTTCAGTTGGTCCCAGGTACCCACTCATTGAGAGATAGGAACGTTTAAACTAGGGCAGAGAATCTCTTTTTTAAACAGGTATGCCTGGAAAACCACCTGTGATCACAGCTTGGTAGGGGGCCATGGCATATTGTGTATTTCTGAAGGGACAACACTGTAGTTATTGCAGTGGCACAAGGTGTCACAGGTTACTTATGATGGCCACATATGAAATGATTGATTGGAAAGAGGTAAACGGCAGTCCTAGAAATAAATAATTCTCATGGGAATTAAGAAGAAATGTAGTGTTCTTAAACTGCAGCACTGAGTTAAAAAAAAATCATGCGTGCTGATCTATTTGATTTGATTTCGTTTTAAAATGTTTTTATAATTGTGTGTGTGTGTGTGTGTGTGTGTGTGTGTGTGTGTGTGTGTGTGTGTGGCAGAGGGCATCTTGGTGGAGTCTGTTCCCCATCTCCATTTTTGTGTATTCTCAGATCAACCAACCTGTGGTTGCTAGGCTTAATCAGTAAGCATGTTCACCCACTGAACCATCTTTCAGGCCCTTTGCTTTTGACAGGGTCTCTCTAGCCTATACTGACCTCAGATTTGCTATTATGTAACTGAGGATGACCTTGAACTTTTGATCCGTCCACCTCCATCACCTGAGTGCTAAGGTTACAGGCATCAGTGCCCATGCCCTTTGTCATCTTACACAGGCTCTGTGTACCTATTGAGCTGCACCCCCCAGCCCTGCATGTTTATTTAAATAATTCAGCTATGGTTCTATTACAGTCCCAGAGTTTAGCATACAGATATGAAATAAAGTTGTTGTTGACCAGAAAGTGACACTTTCTCTCCAGATCCTTTTAGATGTTATGTTCAAAGCAATACCCTAAGGTCAGGGCACCTTTCTGAACTGAAGAGTTAAGAGCTTTCATTCATAGGCATTCTTTTTTATTTTATTTTATTGCATGTGTGCCATTGTACTCTGTGTGCACAATGTTTGCCGAGGACAGGAGGAGGAGTCAGATCTCCTGGAATGACCTTACAGACTGCAGTGAGCTGTTATGTGGGTGCTGGCAATCGAACCCTAGTGATCTGGAAGAGCAGCTGGGGCTCTTAACCACTGAGACGTCTCTCCTGCCCCCATTCATAAGCATTCTTCATCCAGATCTAATTGAATGGAAACAACCCACGTGGCATTGTACTTTCAAAATAAATAAATAAAATAAAAGTAAATTAAAACTAAGATGAAGGCTTACATGTATTTGTTATCAGTTTATGATTCGCAAAGGTTGCCTCTACTGTACTTTCAGTCAGCATGGTTTGAATCAAATCCTATTGCCCTGATCTCGTTATAAATGCTTCCCTTGTTAAGTATCGCATTCATTGGCATCATCTTAAATTGCTTAGAAATGAAGTAGCATCATCCTCCTATTTTATTTTGTCTTACTGAGTCCACTATGAGAAAATGCCAAGTCTCCTCCACACAGGAGGTCTCAGAATCTTGATGCATCAGTGCTGACTTCCATATTGCCTAGATTTTAAACAGCTGACTTTAGGCTGAAGTGCATGGCATTCCCCCAGAGAGATCAATTCTTTCAGACCCCGGGCCCTACCCTGTCCCTTGGCTCAATGGGGAAATTGTAAATCAGTTACAATTGTCATCTGAGTGCCTGTCATGCCTGCTGACTGGTCTTCTGGCCACAAAAAAAAAAAAAAAAAAAAAAAAAAAAAAAAGTCCAGACTGCTCCATTTATACGGATAAAGCCACTGGGTCAGTTGTTGCTGACCCTTATGCTCTGTGCCTTAAAGCAGAATGGCTGCCTCCGTCATTTGGGAAACATATTGTGAGCTGGCGACAAGTGTCTCCAGCTGCATTTAGCTTCTAGGTTAAGCCATGTCAAAGGACCACCTTTAAAATGACACTTCAGATTTGATTCCTCACTGTTAGTCCTCACAGCGTCTCTAGCCACGTGAATGTTTAAATGTCAGTCTCCTCTGTTTTCTCTGTCCTTTTGGCTCGCATTCATATTCTAATGACTGAAAGAACTACTTGCAAAGAAAAAAAAATAGAGCCAGGGAGAGCTCCCATCTCAGGATTGCATTTGTTAAAGGCCAATATACTACTGCCAAGAAACAGATAGGGCTATTGAAATGCATGAATAGAAAACTTCAAAAGTGAATGCGTTCAAGAGATAGAAAGTAAAGATATTTTAAATATAATTGCAGTTGTATTCAGTGGTGAACAAAAAAAAAGTCAAAGTAATTCTGTTTAATGCCGTCCTGAAGTGTGGAAAAAGGTGTAAGAGTGAGTGGGATATTCACAGGAAGGCGGATACCTTAGCATCCTCCAATTTAGAATGGCACATGTCCCCAACCTCCCATTTATCTGACCAGGTCCTCACCACGTCTGTGAAGGCCGCCACATTTTCATCTCCCCGGGCTTCCCACTGTGGAGCGTAAAAATCACATTTGTGGGGACACTCTGACTGAACAAATATTTTCTTTCCCAAGGAGCTTTCAAAAGTATCCTTTTATCTCCTAGATGGCCAGATCTCCTGGAAGCCTGAACAATGAGCAATCTGAGCAAGCTATTCTGGGCAGCAGAGCCATGGGAGCTCAACACACTTTGAAGCTCATTGCTCCCCATTGAGGGCCACAGTAGAAAATGGGGTTTTCATAGGCCTTGCATTGATGTCTGCAAAGCCAGATGGCTTTGTAAAATGATCCCCAAAGCAGGGTAACTGATTAAAAGGAATGCCAGGTAGTTGAAGGCTTCCATACTCAACATGAGCCTGGCACAAAGAATTGTTCTCTTGGGGTACATTAATGTTAGGGAATCTCACGCCTCTTCTTGGGGGGGGGGTCAATCAAAGACAATATGGCCAGATATTGGCAGCAAGAGTGTTAGAAATAAATGCAAGCTGTCACTCAGTATCAGTCACTGAAAGAAGAGGTGTTTCCAGAGGCAAGGAAGGATCAGTGGTGATGGGGGTGCTTCTGGGGGTTGTAGGTTCTTTCTGAAGGAGGGAGTTATATCAAGCTGTCGGGCCCGCTAGCTTATTTCTGAGGTCCTGGATCAGTGTCCTTCTGAATCCCTAAAGGTTCCATGTGGTACCCATATGGGTACCCGTTGCTCTGCATCCCTTTGTGGTGTGAATGATGACAGAGTGGACACAGGTACTCTTATATGTTTGTGGCTGCTGTAGAAATCACTCTGTCTAGATGTGTGACCTTGCACACTGGCCTACGCCTAAGGACACGGTCGTATATTTCAAGTGGTTCAGTGGGGGCTGGTGAAACTTGGCCTTGGAGGCAGAGGAGTTCATAGGTGTGACAAATTGTTCTTCGGCTCCCAACACACCAGCAGCCAAAGGAAGAAAAAGCCTATCATAAAAAGAGTTAGCTGTTTTTTTCATCAAGAAGCCCTTTAATCCTGCAATGAACAGCATGTGACAGGGGTTTAAAAACCAAGCCACCTGGTCCTCCTGCTGTCTCCCTGTTGCCACCTCTCCCCCGCCTCATCAGATGTGAGGCTGATGAGCAGACACAGCAGAAGTGGTTGAGGATCTGGCACCAGGCTATTTTGTTCAAATAGCTAATTTCCGAAGAGTTTGTATGTTTTGACCTCTTTGAACTCTTATGATCCTTTCAAAGAGGAAAGTAATTTCACCCTGGAAGCGTTTCTGAGGATCATATTAGAGAATGTGTTGATGTCTATATACTTGTTATTGTGGCCCATCTTTTGAGTGGAAATAGAACATCGATATTATTTTAATGGGGGATAATTGTTCTTTGTAGAAAATTCTAATTTAAATAAAATTATCTAAACAAAATTCAAATTTACAGTTGATTAGTGTAAGGGATCTAGACAGTACAGGCAGGCAGAAGTGCATTCAGCATCCCCTGATCTTATTACTTGGGGGGTGGAATAAAGTTTTAAAAGCAACCAAATGAGGCTGGAAAGGTAGCTCAATGGTTAAGAGCACTGGTTGCTCTTCCAGAGGACCTAGGCTTAATTCCCAGCACCCAAATGGCAGTGCACATTTGTCTGTGACTTTTGACCTCTGTGGGCACCAGGCACACATGGTATGCAGGGAAAACTATACATATAAAATAAATCAATAAAAATGAAAGCTTTCACTGCTGTGTTTTGTGGCAGTAAGTGATGTTTCCTTCAGGTTCTGCTGATGTTAATAGTCTTAAATTTGAGAAAAGAGGTAGCAATTTATTTTACTGTGAAATTTTTTCATGGTAAATTCTTACAGATAAGAAGGCATTGATACATTTTTTTCTGATTGCTTTCATCATAAACTGATAGTAATATATAGAATAACATGGTACTTCTGAACACATTTTAAGATATTCCCCAGGTGTTTGTGTTCTATATGCTACTTATTTGATGATCCTTGATTCTTGCCATGCATTTTCTTTTTAGTTGGCAAGTAGTTTCTGGGTTGAACAGTTGTCGTTGAGTCCAGTGCTCCATTTGGCCATACATTTTTTTTTTCATTTCAGACATAAATAGGCATCAGAACTGTGCGTTGTCTACTTCTAGAAGTCATACCCACCTGTTGGGGGCACAGCAAACAGTGCTTAATTTTAGTGTTGCATTTTATGAAATATCAGGTAATATTTCCCTTCAACTGTTGAGGTGAGCTTAGGTTCCAGAAAAGTTTTACATCTTATGCACTGGAAATCACTCTGAGCAACACATTCTAATAGATTCCCGGAATCAACAGAGACTCTGTGTCTTTTCAGAGAATAGAACCAATTGTCTTTGTTTGGCAGTAACACTGAGAGCTCCCAGGAACAGCACAGCAACCTTTCTTAGCCAAACTGTGACTTGTCATGTGACTTACTGATTGTGAAAGGAGCCTCAGTTGTTCAGTTGGTATCATTCATGTCAGAGTGTGTATACTGTCCTGCCAGAGTGGAGGGTCCCCAAGAGCAGGGTCTTTGCCGTGTCGTTCATGCCTGGAATGTGCCTAGCAGCTAACAGGTGCCCCACAGATACCTGAAGACTATGGTTTGCTGTGATTTGAAGTCATATATTTCCTCTACCTTGTGGCAGTTTCATGGCAAAAGCCCATCCATTACTTGAATAATTGATAACTGGAATTCATGCTCGTTTCATGGGAAGTGTGCTATGCCCCAAAATGCACTGCTGGAATTTGGGTTTTCTAGTTACGTTTCTAGGCTGGTATAGGTTAGTTTTTAATCTCAGATCTTTTTTGAGAACAGAGAGATTGATGGATTTGCTTTAGAAGATTTTGGAAGTGAGGACTAGAGTGACAGCTTAGTGGTTAAGAGCCCTGGCTGCTCCTCAGAAGGAGCTGGGTTCAATTCCCAGCACCCACATGACAGCTGACAACTGTCTGTAACTCTAGTTCTAGGGGTCCTACCTCTTCTTCAGGCCTTTCTTTGTAGGTACAGGGCATATGCATGGTGTATAGATGCAGACAAAACAACCATACACATAAAATATAATTTTTAATTAAAAAGTAGGGAGGGGGTACAATGAGATGTTTCAGTGTGCAAAGGTGCTTGCTCTCGAGCCTCACCAATGACTTGTTTGATACCCTGACCCTACATAATAGCAGAGAACTGACTCCACCAAATTGTACTCTGTCTTTATGGTCAGTTGCGCACACACACAATCAATCAGTCAACCAATCAATTAGTCTATTAGTTTAGAAATAGTGATGGCTTAGTTATTGATTTTTCTTCTAGGTCTCTATATAAGAGAGACTAGTTTAATTTCATTGTCATCTCAGGTTCAGTTTATCCTGAGGTTTTTGGTCAACATTTTCAGCAGAGGAAGCAGAAGTACGGATTTGAATAGGCTAGAAATAAATGCTGTGCGAAGCGTATTTCCTGTGCAACAGGCTGGAACTCCCTGCATCACCACTTTTTGGGGGGTGAGGGTCATAGAGCTGAGAATAGCTATTAGCGGATGCAATCTGGTTGGTTTTTCTAGATAAGAGAAAGAAACAGGATTGAGAGGGAGGAGGAGGAGCCGACGGGGCTCTGGCATCTGAGCGCCATCATTGAGGAGCGTTGCTTTTCTAGGGAAAGTAGAAAAGTACACTTAGGAATAGAAGTCACCGAATTCTCTGGGGTAAGAGAAGGGAGCTGAGGAGAGATAAGGGTCCCTGGGGGCTTTCAGCTCTTTGTGTATCTGATTTGTTAAGCTGGGTTATTGATGGACAGGAAGGCTTTTGTCAAGCTCTTCTCAGGGTTTTTTTAAATTAAGAAAACAATAAAAGAGGATGGATATGCATGGGAGTGGTATTTCCCCAGCCTATTGATAGGGATCGTTAAAGAATATTGATTGCATCTCCAGATCCTTTAGCCTCTGCCAGGCATCTCACAGGGCAAGAAGCAGAAGGAATGAATGGGATGCTAGAGAAGTAGAAAGTTACCTTCAGGAGGGAGACATTGCTGTATAAAATGCATGTGCATATTTGAGCTTGTTGAATAACTGAACAGCTACTGTATGCTTAGTGAATAATGATTTGCATTTAATTTTTTCTTCATCCAGACCGTTTGTTTCCACATACACTGCTGATATCTATCTATCTATCTATCTATCTATCTATCTATCTATCTATCTATCTATCTATCTATCTATCTGTGTGCTAGCATGCGAATAGACTTTGAAACACAGGTAACATTAGTAGCTGGCTTCTAATCATCTTGATTGTAGAAGAGGAAGACCATTGTCAGGGTAGAAAGCTTCCTATCTTTCCTTTACTACTGACCTGCCTGCCAATCAGTGATTTTCTTAGAGACACCTCTGACTTCATGACATAGTCCTATACATATAAGTGATGGTGACCAAAAATTATGTAGTCCAAGAAGTAGCTTGAGGATGAGATAGAGATGGGTAGGGAGATGCATGTAAAGATTGGGTCTCATGAGAGAAAAAGAATAACTGTGTTAGACCTGGAGAGAGGATGAAGATGCCACATCCACACCCTTTGTCATTTATCAGGTTTTATAACCGTGCACTGCAAACCAGGTGACTTAAGCAATGGACATTTATTGCCTTCCATTCTGACAGGTAGACATCCGAACTCAAGGGGTCCCTGGGGCAGTTGCCTCTGACGATGGTGACAGAAAATCTCTTCCACATCTCTCTGACCACCACTGTGGGATCCATTACAAAGAATGTATTAACAGTGGGAGGGATATCACAAGTTAACTCCCGTGGCTTGCTGGAAGCCTCTGGCTCTCCTTGGCTCTACCTTTGCTTAACTTTTCTCATGGCACATCCCTTTCTGTGTCCAGATTTCTCCCTTTTATAAGGACTCAGTGATACTGATTGAAAGTCGCTCCAGTGACTCCATTCTAAGTCCATCTGCAAAGACTGTTTTAGGTAAGGTCTCAAGCAAAGTTCTGGAGAGTTAAAAAGTCGGGAGTTTTTAAGAGTTAGAAAGGAGTTTTTAAGGAATGCAGCTTGAACAGTGACTCCCCTCCTTTCCCATCTCACTGCTCAAGGCTGGAAGGCAGATTCCACCTGCTGGTGTGTGGTCCCAGGCTAAGGTTGTCTTTGCTGGTAGAGTGTCTTTGCCTTCTCCCTGGGGAGAAGACATTTGAAAGGGCATTTGCCAGGTAGCAAAACAAGCAGCAAACACAAGTTGGTCCTTGATGTACTTTCTTTTTCCTTCTCTTAAAACCCTCTCTACTCTGCACCTCATTAGACCAAAGACTAATCTTCTGAAATCCAATCAATTCCACGTTAGATGATGGCAAATGAATATTATTTCGACTACATTACCTGTGCACCAGTGCTGTGTGGGAGTGCCTGGGAGTCTCCACTGTTATAATGCTGTGTGGACAATGGGTTTTAGCACAGCCATGCTGAGAAGAGCTGGGGAGTTGGAGTAGGGCAAAGGAGCTGTCTTAACAGTCTGAACATTCTTTCCGTGTTGGGGCACCCTGGGAAAGCAATAGGGAACCCTATTATCTAGCATGTGCACGTTTCAATGCTAGAATATAGTTATTGTATTCACTAGTTGTGTCTCCATGGTATCTGAGTCAAGATGCTCTCCTGGTTCAAATTTTTCCAAGGTAGAGGTGACTGCTTGCTGGTAAATACATCCAGTTATATACTGATGGCCAGTCTTCCCTTCTGTCTTACTGATAAACTCTGATTTTATACACACACACACACACACACACACACACACACACACACACACACACACCAAAGCACTTAGCCGAGGGACTGTACCTATCAGGCTGCTTCTCAGCTATACAACTGTAAGCTATATTCTATTGGGAGGGTGTATATACTGTGTTCTGGCCCTTGCCATACAAGCAGAAGCTGTTGGAGGGAAAGCCAGCTAGCAGCGAACTTTTACTCGCCACACTTCTTCCTGTCAGGGAATACAATTGTGTTGGCTGAGCCCCAGTAACCAGCTTGGCCCTTGAGGCGGCAAACATGATGGATAGATTGGACCATTCAGAATGGTTGACTGGAAAGTGGAGTTCTTTCAACTGGGATGATTTGGTAGCTACCAATGCATCCCTAGACTGGCCAGCTGCTCCTGAATCTCTTTTAGAAAGCAATAAGCTATTTTTGAGTTACTTATTAGGATTATCAATTAATTTCAATTAATAGCTGTACCTATTCCACAGAGAGATTCTCATCACAGGATCTCTAGTCACTGCCCTCCAGAGAATGTGGACAGAAGAGGTCCAAGAAAAATGAAGGACAGGAAACTTCTTCCTAGGAGCAGAAGAAGGCCTGGGCTGCTGTGCCACTTGGCGGCTCTTCCCCACGGCTTCTTTGTGTGAGCTGGAGAGGAACGCTATGAAGCAGTGTCCTTCTTAGCTGCTCATGTTTTTGTATTCTCACTCTGTTGCCTGCCACCATAAATGGTGTTGGCATGGCCACTTCCTGCCAGAAAACATCGAGTTGTGACAGCAGCAGCCCGTTGGCAAGGAAAGCCCTGCTGAGAACACGCCACTGTTTTCTATCATCATTTCACAGAGCTGAGGAGACGATGGAGACTCTTACTGGCTGATAATCAGCCAAGAAGTGCAGTCGTCATGAGCTCCATGCAGCTGAGCCTATGGGGAAGTTACTGTGCTTTCCAAAAAAGACTGGTCTTTATCTTAAGTCACACATTCATTGTATTTAGGCCAATAAAATATAAGAATGCACGTGTGGGGGGGGGCGGGGGCAGGGGAGGAGAAAGAGAGAGCAGAAAGAGGAGAGGAGGAGAGGAGAGAGGCTATGAATAGAAAGACAAAGGATGCATGCAGATTGGACATGTATCAGAGAAGAGTAAATGAAGAATAATTGGGAAGCTTGAAATAATTCTAAGAACAAAAACTCCTCTGATAATAAACATTTGCCTCTTTTTGTTTATGTGTATAGAATGTCTCAGGCAGGAATGCACTGCACTGCCTCTGTGTAACCACATCTGGGTCCCCTTGGTTTTTAGTGCCAGAGTGATGTTCTCTGAGGGAGTAGGACCCCGTGAGGAAGCCAGGAGAGGCAGGAGTGTGGTACAGCAGTGCTGTGGGAGCCTGCAAGGGGAGAGATGCCAGAGTACAGGACTGTTGTGTCAGGACCAATGTCAGACTCTGGGTCCTGTGAAGGGGACCCACTCCATAGAGCTGCAGGGTAAATAAAGGTCACCCCAAAGCATCCTTATCCATCTTGAATTATTCATGCTATTCTGTGTCTTTGGATCCTCAGCAAAGTCCCCAGAGATGGAACAATTTCATGAGTACAAGATTTAAAGGAAATGGAGCTTCATAGGATTTATTTTATCTGTAACAAGGCAGTCAGCTCCTAAGTGTGTCATTGAGAGTCACGCTTAGGTGATCCACTAACCAGTACCTTCTGCTTAGGTAACTGATGTGGCAATATCTGCTCTTCATTAACTCACTGTGTTATAAAGAGTACCATAATCCTGGCTGTGTTTGACCTTATATTCACAAAGGCTTTTCAAAATTTATCCCAACCCTCATTCCTATCTCCCGAGTTTTTCTCCCAGACTGTCAACTTTGGCAATTGTAAGTTCACTTTCTCGGTTCTTACTGGGAACCTAGATTCTCTGTCCTGAGGGAAGAACTTCTGTGCTGATTGGCTAGGAGTGTTTTATTTTCTGTATTGATGTGGGAATGATTTCTTATTAATAAAGAAACTGCCTAGGCCCATTTCATAGGCCAACTCTTAGGTAGGCGGAGAAAACAGAACAGGATGCTGGGAGAAAGAAGCTGAGTCAGTGAGTCGCCATGGCTCTCGCACTCCAGGCAGACGCAGGTTAAGATCATTCCTGGTAAGCCAGCTCGTGGGCTACAAAGATTAATAGAAATGGGTTAGATTAATATGTAAGACCTAGCCAATAAGAGGCTGGAACTATTGGGGCCAGGCAGTGTTTAAAAGAATACAATTTCCGTGTAATTATTTCAGGTCATAAGCTAAGCTAGCCATGTGGGCGGCCGGGTGCCAGGGATGCAGCCCCGCCGCTCTTATTTCAATACTGTATACTGTATTTCTTGGTGGGGAGCAGTAGCTTGGATTCAAACAGTCTGCTTAACACGTTCAACAAAACAGGATTCAGCTCACTATCACATTGGGTTTCATTGGTTAATTACCGCTTCCAGTTGTGAACCCGTCTAGACACTCCAAAGATCACTTACGATTTGTGGCCCATGTTCTTCATCACCTCTACCATTCTTGTTTTGTTTTGTTTTGAGAGAGGGTTTCTCTGTGTAACAGTCCTGGCTGTCCTAGAACTCGCTTTGCAGACCAGGCTGGCCTCGACCTCCACCACTCTTTTATTTACAGTTCATATTGACCAAGAGGTGGCCTCCAGGAAGCCAGCATGTTATGACACATGCCGTGGAAGATAAAGTGCAGAGCTGTGAGCTCTTCCCATTGAAGTCACAACCAGAATGGGAGTCAGAGTTGTCCCTGGATGATCCCTTTGGACTGTCTCACTGAAGTTTTTAAAGTATGTCAGGGGGTCGCGGAAGCCATGATAACCACAGGGAATTGCGGGAATGCTGTAAAAGCAGGATCTTATTAATTTTACTCCCAGGGGAACAATGGGTGGTCCAGGAACATCTTTAATGCCCTCATGTCTATGATATGTTACATGTGACCCCTTCAGCTCACTTCCCCTTCTCAGTCGTCTATGAATCTTAACCAAGGCAGGCTGCTCATAGCTGAGCCCCTTTGTCTGCTGCGAAGTGAATTGCTAGAGGTGGGAAGTCTCTATCAGGAGGAAAAGCTCTTCCACATTCATCAGAAAGATCCAGAAACTTCATCGTTTCGATGATGCCGGCCTTTCCATTGGGAAAACTGGAGAACGAAGGGGGGAGTTCAACCCTAGAAACAATTGTCTCATTTTTCTTCCCTCATTTGCTTAATCAGGTGGCAACTTCATAAGGACTTTTTTTTTTCTGTAAAGGTGTTCAGGTGCACTATTTGGTTCCAGGGAAGGGGTGAGAACTCACGTGTCCACAGGTCATGGCTGTCAGGGCAGAGCATTGTTTTCTCCTGAGCACTAAAAGGGAGAAAGGTGGGGCGTAATGAACTTGTGTCAGGACTGCACTTGGAGCTAAACGCTCTGCATGGCAGGTTCTTGTTTACAATAGAAATAATGAGACAGTGGGGCTGATCTATTGGGAGCTCACCAAGGCCAGCTGGATTGTGACTGGAAAAGCAGGGGATAAACTCGGACTCTCTGAATATGGTGGACAATGAGGGTTGCTGAGAAGCCAAGGACAATGGCACTGGGTTTTGATCCTACTTCTTGTTCTGGCTTTGTGGGGGCCTAGCCAGTTTGGATGTTCACCTTCCTAGACCAGGATGGAGGGGGGAGGACTTCAGACTTTCCACAGGGCAGG
This sequence comes from Microtus ochrogaster, assembly GCF_000317375.1. Classification (NCBI taxonomy): domain Eukaryota; kingdom Metazoa; phylum Chordata; class Mammalia; order Rodentia; family Cricetidae; genus Microtus; species Microtus ochrogaster. The sequence goes on along the minus strand of NW_004949109.1, from coordinate 2,623,662 downwards.
GAACCCCAACCCCCGACTGCTCTTCAGACTCGAGAGGGAGGGAGAGAGGAGTGGGGGGAGGGTGGGAGGAGTGGGAGGCTGGGAGGAGGCGGAAATTTTTTTTTCTCAATTAAAAAAAAATTCTTTAAAAAAAAAAAAAAAGAAATAATGAAACCCTGATCTGCATGCCGCTCTGATGGTTTCCTCCACCTTGGGCCCGGTAATTAGCTATGCATGGGTCACAGGCTGGCGATTAGTTCTGTTTCTCAGAGCATGTCTGCAATCTTTGATATCTACTTAGGCTATGTAAATAATTTGCACAGGTTTTCTTTTTGATTTTTCTATTAATCTTGGGTAGAGTGAAATTTGCTATTTTCCCTGTGACACACCATGAAATTTAGCAATTAAATCCTTTCATTTATTCAGAGTCTGCATTTGGTTTAAGTAAGTCTCAACAAAACATTGCGTTGAGGGTTTCAAAATATTACTCCATGGTTCTTCATCATCCAGTAAACACAGCTCATAATGCTTATTTCTAGTCTCCTGGTAGGTTGTTTTCTTTAATTCTCCTCGAGACAGGAGTCATCTTTTGTAACCAGTAGATCCTGGGAAGCCAGGGGCTTCTGGCCCTTTCGAATGTACTATGGCTGACCTTTTATAGATCCCATTCATCCTTTATCGTTACATCCAGCTTTGTATACATTCTGTCTGTCTCTTTTTAGTTGGAATAAACTAAATGCTTAAATTGCTCATAACTACCTGAGTCTATATTGTGCTGCTTTGGCCCTATTACATAGGAAAGTTTTATATAAATAAAATAAATAAAAGTATTCACGGATGGCTGGGGATGTAACTCCGCCGGAAGAGTGCTTCTTGAGCACGCATGAGAACCTAGGTTTGATCCTCAGCCACATGTGAACTGTTTGTACAGCAGCCCTACAATCATAACACTGGGGGGGGGGTGGAAGCAGGAAGGTCACATGTTCAAGGCTGGCATCTTCTATAGATAATTCAAAGACAGCTGGGGCTAAGTGAGACCCTGTCTTAAAAAAATAATAATAATAAATTCCTGGATGATGAGGAATTGGTTTCATTTGGCTCAGTAGGATCCAGAGGCTTTGAGTCAGGTGTTTAAATTTTCCTCAGCCCTTGTTCTCGAGCCCCCCCCCCATGCAGAATGTTGTTTTCAATGTTTTGACCCAGCTGCTGTTTTCTTGGTTGCATGCCACCGTCTCTTCTCTATGTATTAATTGACTAAAATAACCCACTTCATGCCACTGTTTGGATTCTCTCGTTGCTCAGGTGTTTTCTTCTTGGACTTGGTGGACCTCATTCTAGAGTCTGGATACTGTGTCTTTCTTTCTGTAGTTTTCACATAAGCCTGTGTCCTTGGCTGTAGGCAGTTAAGGATCGTTGAGTTTCCCTCTTGTGAATCTTTTTTTCTTTGCCTGGATTTTAAGTCCCTCGGGGTTCAACCCTGGCTTACACTTGGACTTTTTTTTGTTTATTGAAAAAAAAAAATTTCTGCCTCCTCCCAGCCTCCCATTTCCCTTCCCCTCCTCCC